>NC_134575.1:72559139-72734139 GCF_050947875.1 Dermacentor variabilis
AAATGATGGTATAGTCACTAAATATTCCTAACATATATTACAAACCATAAGGAGGCCTAATGCTTTCATGAATTCGAATCAGATTTACCGGAGCCAACAACAGCACCTCTATCGAATGCCATTGAGAGGAACCGCACGGCATAAGAGCGTGCATCAACTACTTGCGTGTAAAGGCGCAGTGCCAGATATTCAAGGCTATACTAGTGTCCTTCAATACTTTTCTTGTGGTAAAGAAACTCTGACGTAACGCTATGGGAACTTCTGATATTGCGCTTGCAGTCGTCGCGCCATTGTGCGGGCGTAGATGGAAACATTGGAGGAGGCTTAAGGTTCGCCTTTAGGAGTGGAATGCGATAACAGTCAGATTTAAAGATTGCTTCACACACTTCCCGCAACTGCAGCTTATGTAACCGTAATGTTTACCGGGAAACGCTGTGAACGAAGGCGAGCTTTCTGGTGAAAACGCGGCCTCTTACATGGGCCGATCCCGAAGGTAGTGCGCAGCAGGGCCAAAAAAGAATTACAGCGTTTTCAGATTTTCAGGTGTCAGACAACAGACTGAATGAGTGATACGGTCGTCACGTTATTGTCGAGTGGTTGCGAATAAGGGATCGCTATAGCTATGGCCTCCATTTCCAGACGGACGATCTCAATCACGCTAGGTGTTCAAGCGTTTCGTCATGGTGGCTTACGAAACGCTTGAACGTCGATGCAGGAAGTAGTCGCGGTGTTTGGCAGACGATCGAATCGCTGAGTAATGCGTCGGCTTTCACCTTGTTCGAATCGTCGGCATGCCACAAGGACGGCATCAGCAGTCGCACAATCCTTGCGTGAAAGCAAATTGAATGCGGCGTCTGCAGTCCTCTTTAGCACATTGGCGGCATTATCCGATTCCGACATGCCTTTGTTTGCTTTTTTACAAAGAACCAGCACGTCCTGTATATAGTGGACTGTGGAAGACTGCGCCCGTGCCACAACCTCTTGTCTGGCTGCTAGCTGACGTCCGGCAGGTTTTCCAAATAAATCCCGCATCTTTTGTTTGCAGACTTTCCAGCTAGTCAGGTCTTTGTGTGTGTAATACCACAGGCGAATCGTACCTTGGAGGTAGAAGATTACGTTGGCAAGCATGAGTGTCGCATCCAATCTGTTATGGTCGCTGACGCGTTCTACCAGGTGAGCCAGCCTTCCACGTCCGTGCCATTTGTGCCGGTGAGAATCCCTTGTTCACGAGAGTGCGATAACACTAGATGCTATGAAGCCTAGGTGGATGTGGACAGGGCGCCGTCACATCATCGTCCTTGGCCACCTTGTCGACACTACCGGCACACCGCCTGATCCCGACAAGGTCCGTGCAGTAAAAGAATTCCCGCTCGCACGCTCGTCGAACGATCTCCGTAGCTTTATATGGCTATGTTCCTACTTCCGACGCTTTATCGAGATCTTCGCAGACGTCACCCAGCCCTTGACTGGCCTTCTCAAGAAGGGCGGTTATTTTTGGTTGGGACCTTATCAGGCCGCCGCCTTTTACAGACTCATTACTAGACTCACGAATCCGCCTAGTTTGGCTCATTTTGACCCGGCCGCCGAAACCAATGTTCGTACAGACGCGAGTGGTCATAGCATCGGCGCTATTTTTGCCCAACGACAAAACGGCGTGTTCCTTGTTATTGCCTCCGCTAGCAGACTCCTTTTTATTTCTCAGCAGAATTGCTCCATAACCGAACGTGAATGCCTCACTCTCGTGTGGGCCTCGCGAAGTTTCTCCCCTACATTGACGGGCGACACTTCTATGTTGTTGCGGATCACCGTGTTCTCTGTTGGCTGTCTTCGCTGAAGACCCTACAGGACCCTTCGGCCACCGGGCCTTACGGTTACAGGTACACTCCTTTTCTGTGACATATAAATCAGGGTGACTGCACCAGGACGCCGACTGGCTGTCTCAGCACCTGGCTTGCCCACCTGCTCTTATCAACGATGATACTGTTGCGTGCGTTTTATCAATTACAGTCTTTCTGAACATCGCCATCGAGCAGCGCAAAGACCCCTCCTTACGATGTATCATCGATCGCCTGACCGCACAACCCTCAGATCTCCCACTCCGGCTCTTCTTTTTTAAAAAAAAACAGTGTGTTGTACAGGGGCAGCTTTGACCCTAACGGCGCTGAGCTTCTTGTAGTTCTGAAACACCTACGCTCCGACGTGCTCGCGCAGCTTCACGATGCCCCACTGCTGGCCACTTAGGCGTCGCTCGCACATTTAATCACGTCTGTCTGCCTGCCCTTCACCATTCCATTCGACGGTACGTTGCAACCTGCGAGAGCTGTCAACGCCGTGAGAGACCCTCCTCGAGTCCAGCTGACCTACTCCATCCGATCGACATCTCAGGCGAGTCATTTTCCCGAGTTGGCTAGAATTATACTTGGACCTTTCCCTGTGTCAGCACTTTGCAACCGATCGATGGCGGTAACCACGGATTACTCGACTCACTTCGCTATCACTCGAGCTCTGCCCACGAGCTGCGCCACCGATGACGCCGATTTTCTCCTTCGAGATGTTATTCTAGAGCACTGTGCTCCTCGTCAGCTCCTAAAGGATCGCGCCCCTTGCTTCCGCGCCAAAGTTATTGACAATCGTCTACAGTCCTGCTCCACTCAACAGCTTATGACAGCCTACCATCCCCAAACAAATGGGCTGACTGAGTACCTCAACCGCACGCTTACGGACATGCTCGCTACACATATGTTTGAAGAATCGGGATTGGGACTGTGCATTTCCCTTTGCCCCCTTCAATTATAACCCTTCGCGCCATTGTGCTGTGGATTATTCACCTTTCTACCTTTTGTATTGCAGCCACGCACCACTGCTATTTGATTCCTTGCTTCCCACAGATTCACCTGCGACTTGCTCCTATGACCTGGGTACTGTTGCCCGTGCCTAAACTACCCACCGCATAGCCCGTGAGCGTCCGACTGTTCACGAAATACTTTGCGATCACCATCACCACAATGCCCACTTTGATCCTGGCTCACTGGCCCTCCTCTGGTGGCGTTCTAATCGTGTGGAAGTCTGCGAAAAGCTGCAGTCCTGTTACGTCGGGCCCTATCGCGTGTTGCGCCAAGTGACTGACTTGACATATCAAGTATTCCCTGTAGTAGTCCCCACTGCGTCTGCTTCCCCGGCTACAAAACGTGTACACATATAGAGCCGAGGCTCAAGCCCTACCACTCGGACTCGTACCATGTACCTGAGGCATCACCTGGACAGTGCTTTTGCCCCCGAGGATTTATGTTACAGTAGGGTATGGGTGCCAGAAGTGCAAGAACGGAAGACGAGGTCGACTATTTTTTGGTACTGTGGTTCGGAGTCCTTGCTGTTGCGTTCAATTAAACAACGGTACAGATCTCCTATACCTTCACAATATACTGTTCAACGTGGTTGGTGGCTTCTTGTAGTTTCGTTTCTTTTTCCCAAAGGGAGCCTTTCGTGATCCAAGTGGCAATGTCATCCGCGTGCATCGCATTCCTGATGGGCGCAATGTTCTGTAATTTTCTGGCAAGTCAGATCATGGCTATATTAAAGAGCAATGGTGAGTTTACTGATCCCTGGAGTGTGGCCTTATTGGGGACTTGGACGGTATTCGTGCGGGCATCGTTTATGCCGGTTGTAGCTGTTCTGTCTGAGAGCAATGCTTTTACATAGCCGTGGATGCGTTTGCCACAGTTAAGGTTATCCAGTCCAACGAGAGTGGCCTGATGGCTGACATTGTCAAAAGACCACTTGATGTCTTGGTCCATTACAATGCGCTCTTCTCGGGTTGTGGCGTTCTTGAGGACTTCTTCCTTAGGTTGGAGGAGCACATCCTGTGTCGGGAGTTCTGCCCGGAAACCAAACATAGTGCGTGGGCACAAATCTTTCTCATCTATGTAGTTTTGGGGTCTCTGGATTAGGATCCGCTCATATAGCTGACCACGGCAAGATGTAAGCGATATCGTTCAGAGATTATGAACTTGGAGCTTCTTGCTTAGTTTGGGAGTGTGTATCACTCCTGCGTTCTTCCATTCTGCCGGTCTGCCGGTACGATCTCCGCCTCCCAGTGCATTTTTAGAGTTCTTGAACGGCTTCTTCGTCAATGCTGCGAAATATAGCATTTCGTGTGTGATCAGCTCCCGGGGCAGTATTTTTGACGTTGTTTCACATTGCTGCGTACACCTCTTACCTCGTTATTGTTCTGTATAGTGTGGAGCTTTCTGCGCCTTTATACTGACGATTGATGCTGAGTGGTATCTGCGGTCCGAAACATTTCGCTCGTGATTTTTCAAGCAGCTCCGCGTCCGCACTTTCTAAGGTTTGAAGAAGTCTCATAAGTGCGTTATTAGTTTCTCTTTGGACTTCAAGGGAATAATGAGTGCTCTTAGAATATTCCGAGTGGGCGCCAAATTCAATCTGCCAGCCGAGGAGTCGCTCAGCTGCGCCCAGTTGAGGCGAGCTGCCTAGGTGACGTAGGCTTCAGCCTTGGCCGTTAATTGAGCGATTTTGAGCTTTAACTTTCTGTTATGCTTCTGGCGCTTCCACCGTTTGACTAGACCGCGTCTAGCTTCCCAGAGTCTTAAAAGATGCCCGTCTAACACCGGTATGGCTGCTGTCCGTTCTATGTGTTTCGTGCGTTGGCTTCGGCCCTCCGTAAGGATTGGACACCATTCTTCGAGGGTGGTCATGTTGCCAAGCTGCTCCTCACTTTCTGCTCGAAATGCAGCCCATTCGGTTATATTGGCTTATCCAGTTTGTCTTCTCGCGACCTCTGTAGCCAGATACTTGACTTTAAGCGCAAAAAAAAACGCAGGGACAGAGAAAAAGAACCCCTGTGTTTTTTTGCGCGTCAAGTCCGGTATGCAGCTTACAAACTCGACCAAATGTCAGTCCCTGCAGCTGTTCTCGTATGCAGTATGCAGTGGCCGCTTCCTAGTGAAGCCAGGTGGTTTCCTATCTACCCTTGATATAATGTGAGGTCATGACTTATGTCCTTATTTACATTGTTGCCGATTCGCTAGGTGTGGCCGGGTTTGTGTTCAGTTCGAGGTCCAGGTCGTCTGCTGCCTTGTATTTTCGTTTTCTCTCTACCATCTATGTGTGAATAGACCCAGCTTGTGTCGCGGGCGTTGAAGTGTCGTATGATGAATATAGGGCTCGTTCTGGCTAGCTTGCATGCTGCTTGGAAGAGCTCTGCCTGTTGTGGTCCTTTATGGCTGCGGGCGCAACATAGATCGAACACAAAAATGCTGCTCTTAGCCTTGCGTTTTGCTTTCTTTGTTACAATTTGAACTGTAATATAATCTACTTTATTGTTCGGAATAACATTGCGCCTAATGAGTACTGCTCTCCTGTCGACTAGAATAGCTACCGTTCCCTCTGTTGAGCCCTCGTAAACCTCTCTCATTGCAGGACGGGTCTTCCTCCGGTCTCCTGGAGTGGAATTACGGTAGGCCGTGTTAAGTGTGTGTTTATGTATATTTTAGCCGGCTTTGCTTCCTGCGATACACGCGGCAGTTCCACTGCCATATATCGAATCGTTCGTGTTCTGCCTCGCGCGTACTTCCCATGTTAGTACGGAGATAATTTGCTTTGAGGTCTTTGCGGTGCTTGAATAATTTTACAGGGCCGCTTGTCCTGGTCTGTGGTTTGTTGTATAGTGGTCATGGTAACGTGTTAGTCGTTTTCTGCCCCTGGCGGGGTTGATTGAGGTGTAGTCATGCCATCCTTTGCCTTTTTAAGGTTACAGACTAGGGCTTGGACTTCTGCCATTTAGCACTCTTGCTGTCCCTACTTAGTTCTAATTCTCTTTTAGGTGCTTCATTTTCTTCCTGAAGTTTGTGTTTGTAGTTTAGGTGCGGAGCAGTAGTTGGGGCTACCTCTGCTGGCTAGCTTACCTTGCACTGCTGTCGCCACCTTGAAAGGACGTCTGCTTGCTCTTTTCGCTCCCGTGGCTATATTTTGGTTGTTGGTGATGACGGCTTTGGCGTAGTCCTCCCGCTGGGCGTAGCGCTGGGAACGGCTGGGACCTGCACCTCGAGTGGCTTCTACACGTGTTCCGGTTGAAGCTTAACTATTTTCTAAATTGTGGTTGTTGGCCTAGCTGCGTGCTGCTGTTTCGGCATCTTGTGGCGCCGTTTCTGCCCTGGTCTAGGTGGGCCAGGTGTTGGCGGAGTGTTTTCATTCGATTAGGGCATTCTCGTGCGTCTGTGATGCGGCCCTCTCGGCAGAGGCCCCATTTTAGCATCTAGCTGAGGTTGTCTTGGGGTTCGGTGGTGCATCACTCTGCGCAAGCCCGGTCATACGGCGGGGGGGGGGGGCAGACATTGAACCGGTATCCCTGCTCCATTGGATGGCAAAACACGACGATAACTTGTGTCGCAATTATCAACCACCGTTGTCGACGTCAGCCGTATGCTTCCGAAATGTGTTGATCTAATTTCTGCAGTCTGCAGAAGCTATTTGCTTACTTTGACGATCATCGATGGTTTACGCAGCAACTTTTTAATGCGGTAGGCATTACTGGGATACTGGCGAGTGAGAAACAACTGCTTTCAGCTTTCTGGAGAACCATAACAGTGACGCTAAGGAAACATGGGAACAGTCGCCGCCACATGCGAGTAGGCTGTTGTGTTCGTTGTGAAAGAGAGGTCTGACTATATCAGCCCACGTTGACTGAAAAGGTTGCAAGCACCGTGACACCGGCCAAAAAATTGTTCACCTAAACGGAGGAAACAAATTTGTCTTTAGACTGCCTAAAACTGAGGCATGCATTGTTATTGAATGATTGCAAATTATTCAGCGCAGGTTATCTGCCTTGTGTACTTACTCAAGAACTGCAGCCTCTGTACATCAACCACGCGTCTCCTGCAGCAAAATGATTCGAAAACCTGAACACTTGCTTTAATCTCCTTTCTTCGGTAGTCTGAAGTGTTGTACAGAATCTGCAATACTGATACAGAAAAAGAATATGAGATTTTATGGGCCAGGACTACTTTACGATTATGAGGCATGTCGTAATGGGGACTCAAGAAATTTGGACCACACGGGGTTATTTGACGTGCGAAATCTAAGTAAACGAGTGCTTTCGCATTTTGTCCCCATCAAAATGCGGCCGCCGTGGCCGGCGTTCAATGCCGCGGCCTCGTGCTTAGCAGCCCAACACCATAGCCACTAAGCAGCCACGGTGGGTGTGGTACAGAATCGAGTTTCCACCAATTTCAAGTAGTGAATTATTGAAATACAATAGGAATCGAAAAACAAAGACTATTCAATTCGTGTTTGAAATTCAGAATATTTTCGCACCCGTACTTTATCTTACGCTTCCTTACCAATTACAGACAGACAGACAGACAGACAGACAGACAGACAGACAGACAGACAGACAGACAGACAGACAGACAGACAGACAGACAGACAGACAGACAGACAGACAGACAGACAGACAGAAAGACAGACAGACAGACAGACAGACAGACAGACAGACAGACAGACAAAGTGCTGGCCAACTTGTTTGTCAGGGAGAAATTTCCATGGTTATCATCGCCGACGCTGATGCCACATGGATTTGTTACAGGAAGTGAAGAGAGTGCACACACTCACATTTTAGTTTTTCTTGGATGCGCGGCACTACACACATTTGTGAGGAAACCAAGCAACACCTGTCACGAAGGCACTCTTTCACGTCTTGAGGAAGTGGATGTCGTCAGTTCATTGGGGCGCCTTCGATAAGCGGGCTCGCCGATACGCGAAGGGAGAAGGTCCGTAATCTCGACGGTCCGGCCTTTTGTTTTCATCGGCTTCGAGTGGACCGCCTATCCTATCTGCTGGGAAAGCAGCACGTGGTGGCGGCCAAGCCACGGATTCCGCGGTCAGGAGTCGCCTGATATAAGCTCGAGCGGTGAGGTTTCAGGTTTCGCAACGCGGCCGACATCTCCGACCGCTGAGTATCAGAGTCGCGCTCGTGGACCGAGGCGGTGGGCAGCACAACAGTGAGGCGCGGACAACCGGTAGGCGTGTACTACGTCACGTGCGGCGAAAGGTGCGAAGAACCTTGCTGGCTTTTCGCAGAGACGCTAAGCATCGTGTCGTCATTCGGTGAGTAATCTTCCATGCAGAATAATACTGGAGCTCGGATTGCTGTATGTCTGCAGTCATCTTTTCGGTGTGAAATCCTAAGATGGTATGAATGCGAAACGAGAGTTGTTAAATGAAGCTCCGATTCAAAGCCCCAATGGCTGACAGAGGTTCTTCCTTCAACTTGGAGTAGTGGCTTTGGCAATGGAGTCGCAGTTGTCGCTGGCACAGTCACCTCAATTGCGGACTTGTTGAACTTATTGGCGCCGTTCTTGTTGCATTAAATATTTTTACCACGCCAATATTTCTCACGGAACGAAGGAAGCTCTCTTTACTTTAGTAAAGCATCGCAATGAGTGGTTTACTCGCCGGCTCTATGCCATGTGCTTTAAAGTCGAGGAGAGAGAGAGAAAGAACCGTTTATTGTACGAAACAGTGTCCCGAGCGAGGACGGGGATCACCCTAAGGTGGGAAGGCTCCTTAGTCCAGGAACCCTCTGGCTTCGACTGCCCTCTTGGCCCTGGCGACGAGTTGTCGTTGGTCTTCCAGGTCCCCGAGGGTTAGCTTGGCCTCCCACGTTTCGAGTAGGTCGTTTGATTCTATTGCTCATTTTGCGTGCGTCTCTAGTTGCATTTCGCTGCCTTCCTGCCACGGGCATTCCAGGATCAAGTGTGCCAGAGTGTCGGGTACGTTGCAGAGTGCGCCGAGGTATCCGTAGAGCGTCGGGTAGAGGCGATGCATTATCATTCCGTGCGTGTACGTATTACTTTGCAGGCGTCTGAGGATCAGGCTTTCTTCTCTGTCGAGTTTAGGGTGCGGTGGAGGGTACACTCGACGCTCGAGCCTGTAATGTTGCAATATGGCCGAATAGTTGGTGGGTACGGCCTCCGTCTCTTCTGTCGCGGGTCCGAGAGCGCGTGGGGAGAGGGGAGCCCGGCTGACGTGCTCGCGGGCAGCGGCGTGGGCCGCTTCGTTCCCCTCTAGTCCCTCGTGTCCGGGTACCCACGTTACGGAGGTGTACGGGAGCGGAGTGCCTCGTCTTTTTAGTATCTTGAGTGCATCGGCCGAGATGCGGCCGAAAAAAATATTTTTTCGGCGGTGTAGTGGCGATAGTGACATCGCTTTTACGACAACGCATTACTGGCGGCACGGTCACCAGAAAGCCTGCAATAATAATTGAATAATAGCCACGACATAGAAAATAACCTTTTAGTCGCATACTCATGGTGCATGTTGAAATTACGGAATTGCAGCCATATCCACTTGGCAATACTCTGGAGACCTGGTACCTGTCGAGATAAATGAGTCCTGCGAAATCCCGCAGAGTAGAGGTAGTGTGATGAAAAGAACGAAATTGTCACCCACTCGAATGTAGCAAGAAGCTACGAAGGAAACTCCGTACGGGCTTTTCAGTAAGAAAGCTTCACAGCGGAGGGAAAATTCATCCTGGTCCATATGAGTTTTGTTAGTGGCTTCGCACAAGTACCGGTTACGAGAACTTTGTACAAGTGGAAAGAGTAGCGTATCCATAAATTTTTTTGAGTGAACGAGAACACCCTTGACTGGGGACAGGGAGAAAGGGGGAGGGGGGAAGGCGACAGGGAAGGCTGGGCCGGCCACATACTAACGCCGACATTTCTCGATAAGGGGGCACGACCCCCCCCCCCCCCCCTGATCTCTCCGATACTCCACTGCGTACAAACGCGGTTATAAAATCAATTCTACTTACCTTAGTCCCGCAATGTGAGAGGGAGGATGTTTTAGAATGCTTTATTTGGACTTAATTTCTTTGCCTGCCATGGTAGGAACATTTCGAAACTGGTGCTAAACTATTCTAGAAGTCTATGTTTCTTGACCTGTGACGAACATCAATTCCGCAATTTCAACGTGAATCTCCGAATACTAATGATGTTATTAGGCGTGCACCAGGTTAATAATTTGGCAATCGTTATTCCACATTGGCTGACGTCTGAAGTTCCTTTTAAGCGTCGCCGAGAAAATGAAATTGTTTCTGCTGCGCTGACATTACTGATATAGTTCCGGTATGCTGTAAGAAATCTATACCCACACCCTTTCTGAACGTGGGCCGTCGCTTGAGCGGCTATCACAATGGTTCAGCTGTCGACGATAAGAGAGGAATCGATTCGAGAGAAAACGATCCTGAGATTACACCGGCCTGAGCTCTCGTCATTTGGCGCGAACAGTGTAAGGGAACTCTGCTGCAAAAACAGCATCACCTTTTGCACTGATGTTCTTAAGTGCTGTGTTACAAAAGCGACGCCTTTAGTTGAGCCAGAAAAAAAAAAATAAACGAACCCGCCACCCATAGACAGATGGCGAGGCGGTTGACATTAGATGTCAGAGGGGATGCCGTAATTATCTGCTTACTGGATGGTAAACGTGCTTGTCCGCACGCAGGAATATGCCTTGCCAAGCCCGAACTTAAAAAAAAAAACAAGAAAGAAGGTAAAACAAAACAACCAAAACCACAAAGAAGTTCATCGTGGAACGGTTACTGCTTCTGTTGTCGAGTTACTCCCCGCTGCTGAGGCAAAAAAAAAAGAAAAGCATATTTCTCGCAGAGAGGGTGCAGGCATGTAATAGCAGGACATTCGGGGATTAATGCACGCTTTACGTACTGGCGGCGCGATCAAGATCGCCTACACCCACACTCAATTGTTCAAGCGCGCACGCATGCACGCAAGTAGCACAGCGCATTATTTCATTCCACAACAGTAGTGAAAAATTGCGCCTTTTATGGCAGCGATGCTAGACGTGTGTTTCCATAACCCATCATGGGAAATGTTGCGGTGTAAAAAATATCTGGATACGACTTGATACGCCTTTTAAGCAGCGTCTTTTTAAGGCTGAGTGCTATTCTTCTGTATATAGATTAGTGCTTATGAAAGAAAGTGGAAAGTAAACACCTTGATTCCTGGTAGCTGTACTTTAGAAGCCTGCTTATGGTACTGTAACCTGGCTGTGATACAACGAGAAGCGGGTTGCTGAAGAAAGTGAAACTGAATTTTCACCGCACAAGCACTTGATGGATACATTTGCCGCATACTTGTGGCATTACGACTGTAACGAAGCTTTCTTTGCCTAATTTATTCAGCTTGACGTGGCTGCTGTCTGCTGGGTCATTGAGTATTTTTGCGGTAGGATTCTGGTTACTTCCCTTCCTTTCCCATCCCGTTTACCTCTATCTCTCTATGGCTCTCTCAGCGGAAATGTTTGTAGGTATAAATATGAAGGCTATATGTGCGCCGAAGGCGAGCACCAGTCAACGGGCTTGCATAACTCTTGTGCGCTCACCCACAAAGTAGTGCGAGCAAGCACACCTCTGTTCGGCGTGACAAACAACAACAACAACATTGCTACATAAAAGCTGAACCAACAATGGCGGTTCAGAGATACCTTCATTGCGCACTGATCTGTTACTGAAATTGCGCGCTGTTTATCGGTTCGGTATGTCCCGGTGGTTGACAGTATGCGCCAGCGTGACACAAAATGAACAGAACCCTTACATGCAAATAGATATGCATCGTAATTTTTTGCACGTACAGCTGGGATCAGTGTTATTCCTGCAACAATGGTCATGGGATCGCATTCGTCCTGGCGACGTCGCTGGTTCAGTGTTTTTATTTCGGCATGGCTCGTGAGCGGTGTAATGCAGAAACGTAAAAATTGCCTAAAATAAAAGCTAGGACCTTTTTTTTGGGGTGGATGAACGTAAGCCTTGCATGGAGGTTGCACGCTGCATAACATGAAGGATGCAGCAGAACTGCACACACAACCGTTGTTTGACCACATTTGACCCTTCTATGAAGCACGAACTGTGCTCGTCCTGGCTGTTCGTGCCAATATGGCAAAAGATGAGCCATGCTCATCCAGGCCTCTAATTTTTCTGCTGCGCCGGCCGGGGACAGGCCACACTCATCGAGTCAGTTCTGCCCGTGCATTTGAGTTTCGGGGCTTGAACATACTATTCGAGGCTTTGAATACCGTTCACTGTCACCTGTTGTAATAATTAAGTTCTAGCTTTGTTGAGTGTTGAAGGAAAGCCCTTCTTTATGAGCAGGCACCTTCCGGAGATATTTCGGGTGAATGGAAGACGTCACCCAAACAACTAATGCATTTTCGTAGTTCAAATATCTGGTGCAAGAATTTGCGGAGATAAGAAATAAAGAACACTAATATTGTACACTCTTTCACTAAATAAGGTGGGAATTAAAGGGTTATTTACCCACTTTACTAAAGCTTTGCGTCACGTGGATTCCAACATGTAGGCGACATGTTGCGTCCCACGTTCCTCGCTCGCGCCTACGAGATTGAACCGCGTTCGCCGGCTCACCCTCGCACGCTTTCACTCATACGGAACCTCACGGCGACGGCGACGTCGACGGCAAAGATCCGCCTGGAGTGCCCATATAATTTCTATTGCAATAAAAGCTCTTTAGACAAGCAGTGTTCACTTGCGTAAACTGAGTTGCTACAGAAATTCTGAGAATTGCCTATTAATAACTAAGCATTATTTGGCTCCGCTGTTACTTCGTTTTTGCTTACTTGCTTTTCCTAGTTTGTACATGTCTAACCAACAATTTTCGGGTATCCAAGAAATGAAATCCGTGCATTGAACGGTGCGGAGATGAGTTGCCAGGAAGCTGCATGGCCCCTTGAAAGCGATCGTATCAACTGAGCAGGAACGCCGTCACAACCGTTTCACAACAGCTGTTTTTTCTCTAAGCATTCAGTTTCGCCGTAGAGCGTTACCAGACAACTCAGCCCAGCGGTGCGGCGTCTCGCGTTGCCTAGCAACTACCTGTGAGAGCATTGAGCCACGTAACCTCCTCGCATCCCTCGCGCGTAGGGTGGAGTAGCGACGTCACAGGCGAGTAAAAGCTGGGAACAGCCGGCGCGGCGACACACCTCTCGCCTCCTCTACTCCGTGCGTACGTGCTGTTGCCATGGAAATAACAAAGAAATTCCGGACGCCCGAAGAAGAAGCGGCTTACCAGAAAGAGCGCCGTATTGCCAAGCGAGAAGCGATGCGTCGCCGCCGAGCTGATCCGGAACACCGCGCCGAAACTGCGGCTGAGAAGAGGCGACGCCGAGTCGAGGATCCCGAGTTTATGTCCAGGGAACGCATTACGTCGCCGAGAAAGCGATCCCGGCCTGAGACTGCTCCAAAACTTCCAGCGTCAAGCCCATCCAGACAACTTAGCAGAACCTAGCGTAACCTCGCGGAACCTACAGACAACTTAGGCAAACCACACAAAAGCTAGGTGACGGCAAGCTCCGCTGTTGACTCCATCCTTGCGCCACTAGTGCAAGCTGCGCATGTTTTTTATTTTATCTTTCTAATTTTTTGTTACGACCTGGACGGGGCGGCGACGACGTCACCATTTTTTAACGTCACCAATAATTTATCATTATCATTATACTACTATCACATGTACCATTCAGTTATCCGTATTTTTGTACTCAGCAAACCCACAGCCAGTCTTATTTGCGCACGCAGCCGTAATGCGGGAAACAGCTTTCTAGGTGGTCTGACGAGAACGATTTACCCTCAGATCAACTTTTGTTGTTGTTCAATTCTTCCTTACCATTGATAAAGCTACCAATCATCTACATTTACACTAGTATAATGATTAGCTGTCCTAAATTCGTAAATTAAGCAATGTTGTGCAGGTACACGACAGTACACCTTTCGCGTGACAGACAAATTTTGTTGAGGTGCTCACCAAAGAACACTTACACATTAACAAGTACTCATTCAAACTTTCGCTAAGCTCCCAGAATGAGACTAAAGGTTATTCACGTTAGCATGCCGGCGCTGCAGGCTTGAAATTTTTGAAGCAAGAAACGCTGAGAATCCATCAGATTGCACACATCTAGGACATACCTTTCGTATTCCATAGCCAGAGCAGCGGTTTCCGCATGAGGCGCCTACTACTGCAATAAATTAGCGGCTGCGCACGTGAAGCGGCTGACGTCTGATATGCGCAGAAATTTTACAATAAAATTAGACGGTAGACATGGTAATGCGCTTACGGGTGTATAAGGGGTGCTCCATTCGCCGCATGACCAACGCCATCACCCATAACGGGTAATACCGAATCGTTAATGGGGACATACGGACTCTTCTTTTCTAGCCAACGTTTTGTGACAAACAAATATCATGATGGCTGCGACAGACGACACAAAAACTACGCGAAACAAAGTACGTTACATATCGCTGTCAAACTCTCGAGTCGCATTCTTTGGTGCGCACAGGGTGTCGGAATTCAAGGGCAAGGTTGGAACACTGCGCACCGCTGCATTGTAAGAATTTCATGTGTATTTTTGTTTAAAGGCGCGCTTGGAAATTACATTGCGCGATTTAAATTTACTCGACATTCGCTTCTGGTTGTAGTTGTTTTTCGGTGTGCTAGATGCTTTACTTAGTGTTGTAATTAGGCTTTTGCTTTTTGCCCGATGATGTTCTTAGTTTTACTGCTTCTCCAGCATCTATCTAAAACATGCGGGCTTATATTATGCCGTATTCCTTCTTTAACGCCATATTGACCTTGAAGGTATGAAAATAAATAAATAAATAAATAAATAAATAAATAAATAAATAAATAAATAAATAAATAAATAAATAAATAAATAAATACGTCAATAAATACCTCCATATTTTTAATAATAAGCTACAGGTATTTTAAACCTATTTTTCGTGTTTACTCTGCAGGCCTTGCGACTAAAACCATGGGGAGCACCAAGATTCTGCTGGTGCTCGCTCTGGTGGGAGCCCTGTGCCATGTGAGCTCAGGCATCGACGCCTGGGTGAGCCTGACCACGGTGCCGGCCTCCTTCGAGATCAAGACCGGACACCGCCCCAGTGACAGCGACGACGTTGTCGCTTGGGGGTCATTCCAAAACGCCATCAACGAAACCGGGTACGACGCACAATGAAAAAAAAAAAACGAAAACAAGAAAAAAATATCAAGAACGTACATGCATTTGCGAGCATTTTCCAAATTGGCATAATATTTCCTGCTCCTTTATTGTGCAGGGTGAAATATCGAGCTCGGGCTCGAAAACTAATTAGATAATTGACCAACCTACAAGTCTTTATATGTAGCGCCTAATCATGAACCAGAGTGAGCTGTAGATTTACCCAAGGTTGAAAAATATGCCGGCTTTGTTGGAGACTGTTAATTTCGACGCGCAAACTCTGACCCGATAGTGGAAACTGAGGGTGAGAGTGTCATGACGCACGGACCCCACATAGACACATTAACTGAAGCGTAAAAGACTGCCAGCGTCACTGAATTTATGGGAGCTCACCAGGGGCGAGATACCTCGACAGAAATTGCGGGCATCATCGTACATTAGGGCACACACTATCTGGTGCCTAAATATACTGGCAATGTCACTGAATTAAGTTTCCGTTGTCTAGGCCGGAGCCTTCAGAGGTTGGTGCTTCTTTAAGCCAATGTGCTCACAATCTTACTGAGTGTTCGAAGTACTTGCCTGTCACATTCCAAAGTCGGCAGGCTAAAGACTTCCCCGCTCTCAAAGCTTAGGCGACACGCGTTGACTGACTCACAAGGCTACTGGCACTTTCAGTAATTTAGGTAGCTCTTATCAACACCAAAATTCATGGACAAATTTCTTTCAAAATAACTTGTTCTCCAGCAATCTGGTGGCTAGCTTCGTTATGTACTCTTCTGTTTGTTGCAACGTAGAGAACATGGAAACGGAGGAGGAGTACGCAGATACACGCGCCAGCTAACAACTTTTTAAACACAGATCTGAGGCACATAGCATATTTCAGCATAGTCGTCACGATTTATATTTATGTTGTGCCAGTCAGAGTAATATATAACAAGCCTTCAGAGGCTTCCGCTGCCGACAGCACTGGGCACCCGCCACGGTATCCCATTGGCTATGGCATCGCACTGCTTATCTCAAAGCATCCGGTTTTATTTCGGCCACGCCAGCCGCATTTAGATGGGCCGAAATGCAAAAAGAAAAGCTCCTGTACCTAGAATTAGGTTCATGGGAAATAACTCCAGGTGGTCGAAATTAATGCGGAATCTCCCACTACGCCGCTTAATCAGGCCGTTGTTCTGATGCGTAAACCTCCAGAATTTAATGACAGTGGGTGCACTTACTCACTGACGGCTAAAGACACTTGGGGCGTCACTGACTGCCCGAATGGGAAGCAAACTACCGCGAATATTTTTCGTAATTCAGCTCAATGAGCGTCATTAATTTCAACTGTTTTTATCATTTTCATGGCGCTTGAAAACCCGGTATTTAGAGATGAAGTCAAAGCTGTAGAAATGTTTCTATTCCCAGAAGTAGTAGACAAGACTGCAGTCTAAATCAAGCAGGATTCATTTGTATTTAACACGTAAGGTGTTCCTACATCTGTGAATCACATTTGTTTCCTCCTCACTTTGGTATTTTGGTAGGTTCGGCTTCCTGGAGATATACACGAACGAGAAGTTACCAGACGAGTACCAGGCCTACGGCGCGGGGTTTCTGGAAGGCTACCTCACCAAAGACCTAATCCGAATGCACTTCGATAACCAATGGGCCGACTACTGCACGAACGAAACGGCGTACTGCAAAAAGCTCTACCAATTTTTTGACGACAACGTGCGCCACATGAATGAACAGGCTGCCCAGTACCGATCTTCGAGCCCCTACTGGCATCAGGTAAGTCATATCTGCCACGGTCGTGTTTGTCCTTTATATGCTGTCGACAAGTTGGCAGAGCAGTACTTGTTGCTGGGCGAGTTGGTTAGGATCTAATGAATACATTGTTGCGCCAGAAGGCACAAGAGAACTTTTAGAAGCATATCGCATAAAAGAGAGTGGCACGAGTTGTCTTAGCGATACGTCTGTTTTTCTGTTTGACAACGAGATGCAGCTCTTAATAACATCACTGTAATCGCTCTAGGCAACACTGATGTACGCATGCGCAATTGTTCATTCTCCCTTCCCTGCTGTAAGAATAAAATCAGTTGAAGTTCAGCGCTCGATCTGTCGTTTCATACTCTCCCTCCTAAGTCTTTATTTTCCTTTTTGGCGCAACAATGTATTCATTAAGTTGGCAGAGGTTTCCGGTCGCGAGCAAACTGTTGCATAGAGATCACTGTAACACACGGGTCAAAGGAACAGAGCCCTCCTATGGCGCATGCGTTGTGGATTCTGGTGTCTTGTGAGAATTCATCTTTTTAATTTGTAGGCAACCATGTACCGTTGAAGCGTTTGCGTAGAATTTGTGTCGTTGAAATCCGCATAGTAAAATCGTACGTGACCTGCACCATAATTACATATGGGTTTATGTAGGAACAAACGTGGTTATAGGATCGCGCATATGTGCTTTTCCAGTAGGGATATGATAATCTTGCCCATTTCTCCAAAAGAACAACAGAAACAGCGAGATGGGGGGTGGGGGAGAGGGGGCGGTTCGGGCGATGCTGTTTCTAATGTTGTGCATAGCACTGTAGTTAGAGGGCGCAGTTCTTGCGCAGTGGTGTTTGGCAGAAGGAGGAAAGGGAAGGTGCACTTGTGAAGGGTGAGAGCGAGGGTACCTGTCGGGGACAACGTAAGTGTCTCGCTGAAGGAGGACGGGCGCTCGAGCGGTCTCACAGCACGGAAGTTTGGCATGTTGTTGCAAGCCTCAAATACAGTGCTCCATTTTCTGAGGCTTCCCAAATACACAATTTCTACTTTTTTGTATCAATTGCGACGAAAAGCGAATTCTAACAGCTGCGTTTCATTTCTGCTTTCATAAGAGTTGGTTCAGATTTACCCAGTTATTATACCGTACCTTTCTCAGGTTCTTGGTGTTAAATGCTTCCTCGACGTTGCAATGCCACCTTGTTCTTAGCAGGCGAGTTCTCTTTTCACCTCTACGAGCAATTATAATCCTTATTTCACCAGAGTAATTCCCGTATATTCATTGCTGTCAAGGCGTAATGATCGGATACAAGATTCATGAACCCGATACCAGGTGCGTCCCAAGCTCTGAGTTTATTTCTGACGTGCGTCGACGCTTATTGGTCATTGTTGTTTATTAAATAATGACAACATATAAAAATATTCTACCGAAGGGCCGCCTATGCCAATCGCGCAATATAAACCACAGTGACAGAGCCAAAATGATTAAAAATGCAGAAAGGAAAAATAGCGGAGAAATACACCACCATTCACATCAGGCGTAGCCTGCTACACGATATGCATAGTCAGCGCATGTTCTACATGCGAATGCCCACTAAATGCATGTGTTACCAGATCCGCCTGTGTAAAGTCATGGCACAAAGAGCAAAACAAAAAACAACATTGCACACAGGGAATAAAAAAGGACATACAAAAATAGCGCAAATTCACATTAGCGTGGACGAAGTCACATAGTGAACAGATTCACAGTAGATCACTTTTGAAAGAGTCTGTATACAGGGTGTCCCTACTATAAAGCACCAAGATTTAAAAATATGCAAATGCCACGTAGCTGCACCGAACCAAGGTAACGTTGTTTGCTGCCGCTTGCAGACACTCAGAATATTTTGTGCATTCCGTCTCATCGATGTTGCATGTGACGCACGTGGGTTTCTTCTCAGATTTGCCATGCAGGTCTATGCGAATCATTTGAGGGCGCAATATCTTTCATCATTACGTATGACGTTCCTAGTGTTCAAGTACAAATACGATCGAGATCTGCGAAATACTGCATATTAGACTGAAGAACGAATGCTATGGGACGCTATAACCTAAAACTATTCCAAACTTTTCTATTCCAATTCTGCAATCAGCCCTCCGAGATTGGCGAAAAACGTTTTGGACTACCCCCCCCCCCCCCTTCAACTGTCTGTCACGCGACGTCGCGCAAACCACGATAGCTCCCCATCTGATATGACATGTACACACTGATTATGCATGACTTTACCGAACAAAAGAGACATAGTTATTTCTGATTCGACGCCTTTTCGCCATTAGCCCTCGGCTATTGGTCAAAAGTTTTCGGGCTGCAGTCATTTCACCTGCCTCTCACGCGACGTCACAAAATCGCAAAAAACTCACCGCGTCAATGTGACGTGTACGCGTTAAAGATGCATTAATATGCCAAACAAAAGTGAATTTTTTCCGGAATAGCCGCAGGCTGCCCGTTCCGAAAGGAATAAAAGATGGCTGCTGCCGATCTCTCAGGCACTGGCTAGTCGCACCTGCCGGAGAGCATGAGTTTGTTTGCGTGTAATAAAACTTTTTACGTGGCCGTGTAACGCTTTAGAGCACTTTCGGCACGTTTACGACCTCATTATGACAACTCTTCTTTGCTGAGGATCCGTTTTGGCGTCATTCTTAAGCTTCCATTGCATGCCGCCGCGATTGTATACGAGCCACAGTAAGCTAAGTAAGGGAAAGCGAACCAATCACAAACTCCGGCACCACGCTTTTCATACGGTTATCGATTTTGAGTGCAGGGGCTCGGCCCCATTGAATCCTTCTGCACTTGAGCGTGCTCCTCGCCTTTTGTGGGCCAATTAGTTAACACAAGCCGCTCAATGTAGGCAATGGTATTCGCTTTTCAAGCGAACAAAAGTGACCTCCTATGAACGAGGAGAGCGTTTGATTGGTCTGTTGAGACAACTCTGCGGATGACCGCCCGATGCTTGCGTCGGCGGTTACGGAAATTTGACGTCAGGAGACTGGAATAAAACATATTGGAATAGTTTTACGTTATAGGGCCCATGGTCTCCTTTATTTCGTAGGACTTGTTTTTTTAGGCACCGTGTATGCGTTTATACTGTCTGCCTAACAAAGCAGCCATCCATGGATTTTAGGAAGGTTGTGAGCCGGTTAGTGACGGGCAAGCTGATCGCATCGTATGCCTGTAAATTTTCTAATTTGATCACACCGTATAGTTTTTCTGCCATCCGCGATTGCGCGCCCCTTCTCTTGGTATCTGTTCTGAAACTCCAATGGATCGCCGTTTATCTGCCCTACGCATTACATGCGCTGCCCAGTTTAATTTCCTCCTCTCAATGTTCATCAGAAAATGGGATACCGGCGTTTCTTCTCGAAACCCCACCGCTGTTTCCTTTAAAGTTACGCTCCTCATTTTTAGTACCACTGCTCATTTCGCGGTCATTAATTTGTTCTAGAGCGTCTTTGCTTGAGATAAATATGGACTTGCTCGTGCAGGGTTATGAAAGTTCGACTCAAAAAGTCAATGTAGCCGTTGCTTGTAACTATTTCAGGAAGTTTATGTGGTGCTTGGATGGTATGAGCGATGCGTTAATGTCTCGGTACTCAGTGGCAGTACCACGTTGGACGATTCGTAAACGAGTTAAGAAGTAAAGCGACCTCAGCAGTGGTGATTTACGGCAGAATTTCTTTTCGATTTTGTTCCCCTTGTAACGGACGGTGCGAGGCTTTCGTCAGGCTACCATAAATGTAACAGCGACGGCAGCGTCGGCATCTCCAATGGATCAGCACAAAGCCAATGATGTTTAACGAAACATTATAGGAAAAAAAAAACAAGTTACCTTGATGGGGCAATAGGTGAACGCATACTGGAAACGTTTATTGCAGTATCGCTACGAAGTGGTTCGCTGACTTATAGCCGTAATTTACTGCGAAGAGGTTGTGCTCTTCACTATATGACCAAACTGACAATGCAGAGGCGGTTAACAAATACGACTGAATTGAAAAGTGAAATGAACTTGATGCACCCGTACGATAAAAAAAAATGAATGGGAATTAAAAAAGCTTGTACGTTTACACCAAATTAATGTTATAATTTTGCACAAGTAAACATAAATGTTGGTTCTTTCAACCAACACATCACCAGGCCCCTAAATCAAGTATTTGGCAAAAAAATGAGTAGAAATAAATTTTTTACTGAATCATTCTCAAGCGCTTTCGAGCTGGTATGAAGTTAGGCCGCGTGACAATTCAAGCGAATAAAATACTACTGGTAATAAAAGAGCCCGTTACATCTGTTACATTTTCCCGTTCCGGAGCTAAGCCCGAGGTGAACCGAAGAGAGTTTCGGTTCGACATCTGCGTGTGCAATCACTGAATGGTCAGAATTCAGCCCAGATCCGTCTACAAAAATGACAGTCTGCTCACTGTAGCGAGCGTGTCTTTGGAAAAACTCGTTTGAGATTTGTGAAGAAGACAAAGCGTGGCAATTGCGGGGTGCTCAAAGCATAAAATGTTGCTTTTTGAAACTGGCACGCTCGCGTTTCTTTTTTCGTCAGCTCTAAAAGCATTCTAGGGTCTGGTTTTGGAAAATTTGCAACTGCACTTCGTATCGGCGGGTTTCTGTGCATAAAAAAAAAGAAGAAAAAGAAAAGAAAAGAAGACGAGCACATACGAAGTTTGCACGAAAGTTGGAAACTTCGACACAAGCGCAAACTTGGAACTAAAATTGCTATAAGTCGGGCAGGGTGAAGTTTATATAGAGACATGGTATGGGCGTACTTCCAGCTGCATTACTGTAGAGCGACAGGCAAGAAGACAACGCAATTGACTCACGAGCAGTGACGCTAACACGTAAGAAACACACTGGAAACGTATAGACATGCCAAACTCGCGCAGGACCGAGATAATACCGATTGCAGCCGCAATCCATGCGACAGATAGCGTGCTCAAAAACAGACTGAGATGGGTCCAATCACAAGGCACTATCCATGTCTGTCTGTCTCACTTAGTACCGTAAGATACTACATTTCAGCATATTAATGGTGATGGTCGTGATGATGATCAGTGATAGGGGAGGACGATAATTGGGATAATCAGTTCCCGCTTTGATTACAGTTAAGTCAAGTGTCGGTGATTTGCGGCTCTTCGCCCACTTTTGCCGCGCTCCATTGCAGGTCGACCTGATTCTCAATCAGATGGCAGGGCTGGACGACGCTCGCAGAGGACACACTCAGTACTTCCCGAGCTGGTCGTACGTCAACGCCACCGACTTGCTGTGAGTATGCCTCCTTGTGCGAGAACCTGTTTTCTGGTGAACTGATTGCAACACATGTTTTTTGGAGCCAGTAAGTCTTCAGCAAGCGATAGCTCGTAGGTTATTCGGTTTACTGCGTTCCGCACTACAAACAACAAATTTTTAAAGTACCACGTTTCGCAAATATGTTACGAGACGCAGCATAAGTATTCAGGATGATTATTTAAACTGCTGTATCCACTGAAAATTAACTGTTTGCAGGTTTTTGGTTCACGTAGGGGGAGATGACAAATAAGTAGCTTAGTTCTGAAGCGGTAACTTCGCGGCTATGGTGTTGCGATGCTAAGCGCGAGGTCACGCGATCGAATCCCGATCGCGGCGGCCGCATTTCGATGGGGGCGAAATGCAAAAACACCCGTGTGCCGTGCATTGGGGGCACGTTAAAGATCGCCTGGTGGTCAAAACTAAGCCGGAGTCCTCCACTGTGGCGTGCGTCATGATCAAATGGTGGTTTTGGCACATAAAACTTCACAAACACACAGACACACTAAGTACCTCGCAGTAAAACTAGTGTAGCTAGGTCTTCTCGCTGACAAATGAAACGGCCCCGAATGGTCCTGTAAATGGCTGTTGGCAAAAAATGCACACCCGGAAAGTAGTCTTTTTTGGGGGTGTGCCTGATCTGTCGGAGGTATTAGCGCAAACGGACATCACCTCGTTCTTTCAGGGTACGGTGACGTCGAAATATTCCCGCCATATTCGTTTCTGGCCTTTTTAAGATGGGCGTGCGTCCACTGAACGGCATTCATCGTCAACGTTGGCCAGGCCGCTGTCATAATGCGAATTGCGTGTGCCGTCATCTTCATAAGCAACTGATGTCGACATGACGTTCGTCGACTTTCCGAGAATTTGCGCCATTTTGTGTGCACGTTGTGGTTTTGGCTATAGCGCAGAGCTTCAAGCCATTATTTTTCCTAGTGAACTTAAATCAATGAAAGCGGTCAACTTTCCTGGGCTATAATCAAATGAATGGAGGACTCTAAACCGAAGCAGTGCACCAGCAGGAAAAAGCACAATTTAGGCGCACCTTGAATGCTTACTAGTGTGCGATATTATGTAGTTTAAAAGCGCTACAGCGTACCTGTAGAGGCAGTCCCATCATAGTTTACGCCGTTGAGCACGATGTTGTGGGTTAGATGGCAAAAAGCGACCGCGCACTAGGATCAATAGGTATGCGTGAAATAAAGTCAGTTGATCATACATAATGTGTGGCCCTCCACTCCATTGGATTTCTTACTCCCGGTGTTCACTAGTGGCTTTAAAGTTAATCAATGAGGGAGTCAATGAATGAATAAATGAATGAATCCCACAGAGGTGTCCCAATGGCTATTGCATCGTGTTGCTGAGCGCGAGGTCGCCGAATCGGCACCAGGCCCCGGCGGTCGCATAACGATAGAGGCGGAAAGTAAAAGCACTCAGGTGCTTAGATACTTAGATCATAGAGGCCCTTCAAAGATGCCTAGGTGGTCAAAATTAATGGGGATCCCCACCATGCGGCTGCTTGCATAGCCATCGTGTTACGTTGGTACCGTAAACATCACAATTTAAGGTTCAATGATTGATGGCATGAATAAATTAATAATGCGTCTTGTGTTTCTGTCTTGTCGCTCGTACTACGTGTATTTTTAAAAATGAGGCAGTGCCACCTCGCCCAGTCAACTCCTCCTACTATTTTCACGATTATTCTTCTGTTACCACCTTGGAACGCTTCATAAAACATCCCACGGAACGCTTTCATTGTTCTCATATGCTAAAGAAAAAACATCCGAATGCCTTTGTCGCCAGGTTCCTGAACGCGGACGGTGACTTGGAAGACCTGGAGGGCGCCCTGAAGCGCCGCGTAGGCCGCAAGGTGCTTGGCTCCGGCTCCTGCTCTGCGCTGATTAAGGTGTTGCCCGGGAACAGGGACCTCTACTTCTCCCAGGTCACGTGGTCCACCTACGCCAGCATGCTCAGGATACTCAAGAAGTACTCGCTGCGCTTCCACAAGACCTTTGAATCGAGTGAGTACAAAAGTATGGGGGGTGGTAGGGCAGTTCTGCTTACTCGTCTTATTCCTCTCAAGCTCAGTAAAAATATAAGCAACCGATGAGGTTAGTAGATTTGCAGGCATGAGAAGTTACCAGCAGACGCAAGATGGGGGGGGGGGGGATCAAAGATCGCTGAGAGAGGCGTTTGCCCTGCAGCGTGCATAAGTTGTATGTCGGGTGTGCATAATGATGATGATTTCAATGACTGTGACGAAAAGACAGGAAATTTTTTTTGCCGCGTGGTTGAGCCTGCGAAGCACTCAGCGTAGCTAGAGGGACGTTTAGTGGACCAAAATAGCCTGAAACACGATATATATACGTGTAAAATTACGCATGCAGTGCAATAATAGAAAACGTGGAAGTACGTACATACAAAGTAAGGGAAAGATGGGAGTACTGACGCTAGCTTCGGGCCAGGCACTTGACTTTATGCGTGATGCTCTTTCTTCTGAAAATGAGCTCTACATATTTTATTAAAATGTGCGTTGTAACGGGGGGTAAATTCTTTTTATCTATTCAGGATGCTTGAAACTTTCGTGATGCAGAGCACAGATAAGTGGCATAACCGAGGTGTTTTCTACCCCACTCTCTCCGCATCCACGTTTTGTACCGTATTAGGTCTGGAATATTTGTGGCTGACAACTAAAGAATTCCCTCTGATATGCATCTCGTAATATATTTCCGGCACCGTAAACCTAGCAGTTAGTATTGCTAACGGTAGTGCAATTACATGATTTGGAGACCTTGAATTCAAAAGGTATCCGAAATCGGAACGTTTGTATGGAGCAATACCGTGGCAGCACTTGCAGTCTGGCAAGTTACATGATCATAGTTCTGACTAAGCTAAGCTGAGTATTTTTTAGCAGAGCGGAAAGTTCAATGTATAGATAAACCACACCTCACAACTTAGTTCGAAATGCTAATTCAAAACTTGTACTTGGCGTCGATTGTGGTTGAGTGGGAGCAGTGCCCTGGTGCCTTTCCTAATACTACCCAAGACCAGTGGGCAGCAGCACTGTCTAGCTCTAGCCCGCAAAACAAACTACGGCTGGTGGAACAGGCGGCAACTGTTGCTGGACTCCTGGACTGGGGAGTCTACTTACTGGAGGGTGGAGACGCAAGACTAGCTTTCTCTACACGGTACGTTACACCTTAAGGTTTGAATAAGGTTTCATACTACTGCTGCTGCTGCTGCTGCTACTACTACTACCACTACTACTACTACTACTACTACTACTACTACTACTACTACTAGTACTACTACTACTACTACTACTACTACTACTACTACTACTACTACTACTACTACTACAGCTACTACTAATACCACCTCTGTAACTTACACATAATTGTGGAGGAGCAAAATTTCTGAATATAGAAGCACTATGGATCAGAATAGCCCTCACGTGTAGCAACTGCGTACAGTCAAGACGACTTGTGTGGTTGAAGCCAGCGAACAGCAGCATCGTTTCGGCAAGAGAGACTGTAAAGCTGGCCACTGCGCTATTTCGTAACGGGCTGTACGATAGCTCAAGATGACAGCAAGACGGCGGTCGTCTTACGTCATGATCTCCGTTTCAACCTTTTTAATTTTTTTCCTTTGGCTACACTTACACAGGCACGCTGAAAAATCCATTATCTCGTTACCTTCTTTGTTGAGTTAGTCATCCAGTAGAGCGATATACTTTATTTCGTCGAACGCAAAGAGCGGCATACGCATGGCACAAAACGCATGCACATCGCATTGTTGGAAACGCAACCACATTCGAACATAGAAATCTCGAAATTCTGCCTTATCCACCCATTCACAATCGCTGCCTGCGTGGGTGTGGCAGTGAGTCTGTGTTGCCATTGAACGACAATCAATCAGTTTCTTCAATGTTATTACTAATATTGCTAATATTACTAGTGTTGTTATTTTACGAGATGACCTTCGTGCCATAGACTTGGACGCCCAGAGACCCTAGAAATTAAATGAAACAGTGCCTAGAGAGCGGTTACTTGCATCGTCTCTATGCGTAGACTCGTCTACGCTGTGTCCACTGAAGTCGCGAGCGCGCGCTTCCCCCCTTTCCAGGTGAGCTCATCCCCGGCCACACGCTCACATTCTCCTCCGCACCCGGAAGGATATTCTCCGGCGATGATTTCTACCTGATTTCATCGGGGCTGGTAAGCACGGCACACATTTGCCCGTAGAGAACGTGCAGTGTCTTGCTGATGACGCAGAATCACTTTTTAGACTTTCCTGACGCGGGCACGGCTTCGCACTTAAAATAAGTGGCCTTTCATTTAGCCAGACGTTGACTATTTCCAGCCTGTTGTCGCAATTTCTTGACATGCCGAATCGGAGCTCATAAATTTGGGCGGGACGCCTAAGAGTAAAAAAAAATAAATTCCAATTATGACGTTATGTGCGCTTACCCAGTAAAAAACCACACCAGCGCGCCCTCTTTCATGATTGATAAAGGAATGGTGTGCGTACAGTGGTTCCAATGCAGGTGAACACTCCGAGAAACTCGTGTGGTTGCATTCATTCAACTGCATAAATTGAAGTCGCCATCACGGCAATACTATCTATTTCACAGAATGCCATAAATGCGCGACGGTTCAACGGCGAAATGTGAGTTTGTTCAAGCCGAAAAACATTGCGGATACTATAGAGACATTGTTTTGGGCTTGGTGTCCATTTAAGTTTTCTTTAAATGAGTCTGCAAGTCTGTCCCGGTGTAGCCAATGGTATTCGTATAATTGTGGATGTTATGACCCCGCATGCAAGTATCTCTAATGACAATTTTAATATTATTCGTCAGGCAACACATTCAGGCGATAAGAGGTCAATGTGCCTTCTATACAGATTAAGCCAACCAACACAACCAACCAATAAACAAACAGAAAGGTTTCCATGTGCTACAAATGAGAACCTAAAGGTAGCTTAGTTTCATTCTGTTTGAAATCATGTGAAACGAGATGACGTGAGAGACTACAAGTGGGGATGCAATACCATTCTCTAGGCCACCATGGAAACAACTATCGGCAATGGCAATCCCGACCTGTACCAGTACATCACACCTCAGACAAACTTGGAGTTCGTGCGAAATATTGTGGCCAACCGACTGGCGACCACCGGCAAGGAGTGGAGTGAACTGTTTGCAGAGCACAACAGTGGCACGTGAGTACAGTATGCTTCCCTCATTCTAATACAACCTAACCTAATCTAACCTAACCTAACCAACCTAACCTCATCAAACGCACCTGAAATAGGAGAAGCAGGCTGCGCGGTTTGCAATGGCTTTTGCCTGCCGCACGACACATCTGTGAAGACTGGCGTTGACAGACACGATCAGCGGGTTGAAGCTAATCGTTTGAGATCGGGATATATGCGGAGACGCATGCGCTAAATAATCGCCACATTGCCATATTGTAGTCAATATGTTACATGTACTTTGAATCACAGGAATAAGGACATAAATAATATTCACTGTTTCTGCTTAAGTTTTAATACATGCTTGTATAAGCGTATATGGGCGTGAACTTTGCCCCCCCCCCCTCCCCCCGTTTTTTTTGTCTTCTCTTTAAAACTTTTTCGGGTCTAGGTTGTTCTTTGTGGTCAAAACAATGCGCATACTCTGTCGTGCGCCGCATCATACCGAAGCCATGCAGTGAAGAGTACAGTTGACTGGCATGCTCTTAAGCCATCCCATTTCTTCTATAAAAGAAAGAACTATAGGGTTTTACGCGCCAAACCTATGATTTGATTATGAGGCACGCCGTAGTGGGGGACTTCAATTTAATTTGGACCACCAGGGGTTCTTTAACGTGCACCTAAGTGCAAGTACAGGGGTGCTCTCGCATTTCGCCCCCGTCGAAATGCGACCACCGTTGCCGCGATTCAATCCCGCGACCTCGTGCTTAGCAGCCCAACACCGTAGTCACTATGCAACCCCGGCAGGTCTGTTGTAAAGCAGGGAGTGGCAATGGCTGCTTTGGTGGCCCTTAGCATCGGGGTAGATAGCGGCTTTCAAAAGAAGTGAGTGAAACGCAAAAACAAAGAAGTTGAACTGAATTTTTTATGTTCGAAGTCTACACGCTTTGAAAATGTTATAAATTACCCCAAATAACTATGCGTAATCCCTCCTGTAGACGAATAAATGAAAGAAGGAATAGGACGGTAGATAGTGCAGTAATGACGCAAAGACAGCATGAAGTCATCAACTTTTCTTTCACCTATTGTTCCAATTTCGGACCACGTTGCAGGTACAACAACCAGTGGATGGTGGTGGACTACAAAAAGTTCAAACCGGGCGAGCCACTGCCTGATGGTCTTCTCTACGTCCTGGAACAACTACCGTGAGTGCTGTGACACGCCACGCTCACGCGGACACGTGCCACTTGTATATTTGAGCAAAAACTTGCACGTCAGTTACTCGAGTAGGAACAGCGTCAAATGTTATCGAAGCGAAGGAAGTTACACGAGTGGTGTATTTTGATACGTTCGCTGACGTAGTGGCGGAAACAACAATTGACAAGTTAAGTAGATCCCTGAATTTCTGTCCTTTCGCTTATTTATTGCGATTATATATTTTCTAATTTATAGCTCTAATACGTTTGTGAAATCCGCCCGACTCTTGGGCAATCCTCTCTAGTGGTTATGTGCCACTGCAATCATCATCATCACTTCTTCATCATCATTTGCCCCATTTCGAGTGCAGCCTCGTGCCCGCATTTCACACAGGACTGCATAAGGCATTGAACATTGTTAACATTCAAACATAGAATATTATTTTTTTAGCTGTGGTATACAGATTAGGCGGTTGCATAGTTTATTTCATTCAATGAAGTACTAACGACAAGTTTCCTATTTGGTGTATATGGTGTACAATAAATAGAAATTTATATATAACACATCACTGAACTCACCATGTACGTATTTTTTTGTTGTTGCAGTGTCATAGTGCTTATATGGAAGTAACGAGCTTAAGTTACACACTCACACAAAAATTTCTACTTACTTTCGGAGAGATGGTTTCAAACCTGCATCGCTGTATGTGTCCTCGATTCCTTGAGCGCCAAGGAAATCACTCCTCAAATTGTACCTACCCATCAATCCTACCGCGAAGCAATGATTTCTAAAAAAAGAGGCCTACTTGGCATATCGCGGAAATAAGCGGTGATCGCCTGGTATCTCAAGCTGCTGATGAGGCCGTCGATCACATTGGTTCAATATGGTCGCAAACCGCAGCATGGCCATGACGAAATCTGAGCACAAGGCGGGAGGGAAGGGGATAAAAATTTGGGGAAGGCGGTTCCGCTTTACGATAGACAAATATACTTGGTTAAAGAAGCGACAGCAGGTGATGAGGCCTATCCCGTATCGAATAGAGACAACCGCAGAGTGAAGAACAAAAATGGCCGATGTCGTGGCTCTCGCACAGCCTTCGTCGACAAGGTCATGATGTGGTTGCAACCAATGCACCGGCTCGGCTGGTGCGAGCGTAAGTGATTTGTGATATGTCGTGTGATCGCCATGTCCAGTTTCTGCGATATCACAATTTCCTCCAATTTACGTGATGAACATGTTGCCAAAGATGATTACGACTCGTGTTGCAAATATCTTATCGCGTCCACAGCTCCAACAGATAAAGCACTGCGAGCAACATAGGCTCAGCGGAGTTCTTTTGAATATAAGAATGCGACAAGAGGCCAACGAGAAGGCTTAGAACAAGGTACAAGGTTGAATAAGGAAATTGTACTGGAATGTACTCAAAGAAAATATTTCGCTGCATTTTCAGCGAATGGTCCACGCTTATCGGTTGGCGAATCGCGTAATATTTCTTTTGGTTTCCTTATATCTTTGCTTGAACACGCAGGCACTACGTCAACATCACGGACGCTACCTACGTCCTTCGGAACCAATCGTACTGGCCCAGCTACAACGTACCGTAAGTACTGTGCCATCCTGCTGTTCTCAAACATCGCGTTGAGATGAAGCGACTGCCGCGGCTGTCTTGCGCAATAACAATTGAGAAATTTTTATTTATAAGAATACCGTTGTATTCGCTTATGGCAACCTTGAAATGTGGAATGCTTTCACCTCACGCCCCGATTCAGCGTGAAATTGGCGTGATTGTAGCCTGTCATGGTTAGTTACACATTTTCTCGAGATATACACTGAAAGTTGTTCTTGCGGATATCACAATCTGCCGGTAACGTATAAGGTGTAATAGCCATTTCAGAAAATCATAAACTGTGAAATGTCTCTCGTCGAGGTGATGTGGAGAAATGTATTTCCGGCTCATGCGTTGGGTACAGTCCGCCGCTCCATAATAACGTACAAAGTGTTGAGTCTCGGACAAAGCGGCAATGCTTGGGTTCAAATGAAAGACTGTGTTTTGGGCTAGCTGAATTAATAAGCATAAGAAGGGCAGCGCACAAAAGCAAGGACAAAGAAGGGACAAATACACACGATGGGCACAGTCCTATGTATGTGTCCCGTCTTTGTTCACGTATCTGCGATAAGCTCTGCCTATACTTGCTTCTGTTCCGACATTCTAAATCCTGATATGTAAAAGCGTCTGCTTTACAAGATGTTGGGCCGCGGCAAACAGTGTGTACAGATCGTGAACCTTATTTGGAAGCAATCTTTTACTCGGTTGCTCGCAGGTTCGCGCATGGAATTGAATATACATAAACATTCAGCATTTGCCTTTGCTGAATTTCTGGTACGATCATTTCTCTAATGCAGTTCATCCGAGTTCATCTTCAATATGAGTGGCTCACAGAAGCAGGTGGAAAAGTTCGGCGACTGGTTCACCTACGACAGGACCCCGCGGGCACTCATATTCAAGCGGGATCACGGCAAGGTGCAAGACATGGACTCCATGATAAAGCTCATGAGGTGAGAGTGAAAGCTAGCTGCTCAACATTAACGGATCATGTTGACAGCTCCGTGGACGTTTCCTGCGCCAAGAATGCAAGATTAGGACATGCCAACTTGATCTGTCTATTAATGTTACTGGGATTAATTTTCATAATTTTAAGGGAACTCAGTGGCCCTATATTTAGCAACAAGCATGAGAAGCTACCGGAACAAAGAAGGAAGAAAGAGATACGGGAGATTAACTGGTTTTTTATTCAACTTTATGATTAATGAGATCATGATTTTCGATAAATTCTAGTTTTGAAAAAAGAAATAAGCAATGAATGCTGTAGATTAAAAAAAAAAAACTTTGCCACCGGTGGTGGCAAAAACGCGACGCCCGCATGAAGCTTTCGAAGCCTGATGTTCTGAAGTTTAGTTTACGAGAACGGTATGTGGGAAAATTCCTTATGAGTCGAAGCAAAAACAACTGCTTCATGGCAGCTTCACTGGCAGCGTCAGTCTTCAAAAACGCAAAGGCAGCAATGATGAATGGTTCACACGCAACGTCGTGGACGATGACATGCGTGATGATGCGTGCGATGCTCGACCAATAAAGCTACGGAGGTGGCGGAGCTCCCTGGTGATGCTATTTGCAGCGTATAGCAAAAATCAAGCGACAATAAAGTGAAGTGCGCCCATGCGAAGCGCTGACATTTCTCTTTGTGGATGACGAGGACTAAGCGGCGCCATAAGATAGCAGGTTGAAAGCAGGATAAAGACAATGAATGAGTTGTGAACTTGCAAAGATAATTCTCTCTGTTGGTTTATCTGCCTTATCTATGTGCCACTGCACTTATTCGCTGATCACGAGATGCGAAACCTCCGCGCGTGGGCTGTGATCTCTGTGCACGGAGAAGCGTGTTTCATGCCGTGCACATTCAAGCACACCGTAGTATTACACTATGCGCTATATTTATGTGTGCGCTTTACATTCCAGCACAATGACGCCATGCTGGAGACATTATGTTATTACGTTAACATAGATCCTCTGTCTCTTCATTGAATTGAACCCTTTACATATTTGAGGGTGTAGTATATTATTTGAGAGAAAAACAGGGAAGCGAAAGTAAAATTATCTTCACTGTAGAAAAATGACGAGGGAGGGCTTCATTCTGTAAATGTCAACTTATAGTGGATGGTCTAGTTTGGCCACCGCCGATTGGCAGGAGCTGCGTATGCCTTCTGCTAGTCTCATTCTCACTCATACAACAACTGCTGCCAATCAGCGGCGGACCATTACTAAACATCCCCCACCCCCTTTGTCTTAAGAGCAAATGAGTTCAGAGTTGAAAGAATCGCTGAAGTCTGCCATTTTGTTGTTCCGTAATTTATTTATTTTTATACTAGCAAATGAGTCACATTGTCTACCTCTCATTTTTTTTCCAGCTTACAATAAACCTGCGATTCAGTGCGTGAGCGACTTTCGATGCTCATGTAGCACTAATATAGTAGTTGTCAGGCTTCGAGGAATCACCCGGCCTCCTGCGCGCTTCACACAAGCTTGCACTTTATGAGCGATCGACCCGACAACGAACTTGTGCAAAAATATCTCCTACTTTGTCTTTTGGCTCAGGTACAACGACTACCAAAACGACCCATTGTCTCGCTGCAACTGCACGCCGCCGTACAGCGCGGAGAACGCCATCTCGGCGCGGAGCGACCTGAATCCTCCTGACGGCATATACCCCTTCGCTGCACTTGGCCACCGAGCTCACGGTTCCACGGACATGAAGGTACGGAGATACGGCATAAAATATACTATCTGTCGCAACTACTGTAAGGGTGAAAGCCTTGCGATTTGCAGTTGTGTTCTAATTTGTGCTCGGAAGGACGTATAGAGGCCCAGAGACTTCCGCATTCTGAAATAATGCCAGTGTCGTTAAGTACAGCTTTGGCGCAAGGCAATCGTTCATGCCGCTTTCGAGTTGAACGACCTAAGAATTTTTGTGACAGGTAGTACATTTCCTTCAAGGCGCGCGGTTGATAAGTGGCTGTGACTATCTGGGCATAACTGCCACGGATCTAACTCCTTGGCAGCAGCTGGATTGTCGTGTTGTCTGTGACATACTAGGAGCGGGGCTCCTGTATTTAAAACTCAATCAGCCATCGTCATTGTTGCCATGTATATTGAACGGTGATTGGATGGATGTTGCTTGAGCTATCCTAAAATAATTCTGACAAAATGTTATTGTTAGTATTGTTTATCGTATATGTATGGCGGCACGTGCTAACAGGCTTTTATTTGTCACATGACAGGAGCGATTGCCACTGTCCCGGACAACTCTTTTTCCGCACATACCTGCACTAAGATAAATATTGCTTACTTACCCTGCAGTATTGGACGCAGTATTTTCTAGTTATGTTTCCGCAATATTCCATTCATTGGTAGACTTTGACATTCGAAGCAATGCAGGGGATGGGAAATCTCTAGTGGAGGCTTCAAATAAATGTTTGGCAGTCTTTAACGCTCATTGGCTGCACGTGCTCTCACCGGTATACATCGACCACGGCCCACTATCGACGCAGTCACCTCGCGCTTGGGGTTATAACGTTACAGAATGACTGCAAGTTAGGAAGCAAACCGGGTGTGAAAAAGCACAAAGGACAAAAAAAAACCATGACGATCACAAGGCGTGCTAAGAACTGAATTAGTTGTCAGTTCACCTTGAGATTGTCTCGGTTCCCTTTCTCCTCCATCGTGTAGTTGGGTGCCGTTTGCTGCCATAACGAAACAAATAGTCCATCAACACGTTTTGGCAAATCGGAAAAGTCCGCACTAATTCATTTAAACAGACGCACAAAAGAACAAGGTCAAAAGGTAACGAACAACAAGGGAGCTGAACCCTGACTAGTAACGAAATATTTATTTTCTTGCGCATTTTCTTGGAGCTAATTAATGAGCAGACCCGAAGATCCATCAATGTACGATTGAAAGAGCATGTGCTGTCTGTTAAAAATAATGCGTATCCTTACCTAGACCAACACTGCCAGTTTTGTAAGTGTTCTTTGTTGTTTGAAATAAAATTCTGTTTAAGAATGCCAATCAAGTGAGTCGCGAAATTATGGAATTAGGAACGAAAACAGCTCTAAATATAGGACAACAAATCTTAACATCATGTATCACGTATCTACCCCAACAGCAAACTCTCCTGAAATTATGGAGGCACCTCCAAATGTACCAGTCAGGTGTCAGTCAGGTGTCAGTCATACGTCGATATAACTGAGAGAAAAATAAATTTCTAAGATGTTTCTAATCCTGGCGGTCAATATCGGCAATGTTCACGATGTATATTTGCTGCTTCTCATTGTGTTGAGGATCATGGCACATGTCGAATGTGTACTGCATATTTTTGTTTGCACATGGGACGGCGTCTTTTCTAATATGAAACGCTGGCGCGAGCACCAAAATAAATATTTGTGCAGTAGCGAGAACACCATGTACTTTTTGTTCCTTGCCTTGTGTCCTTTTTTTCAGGCATAATTTATAACGAGAATGTTATTGCCATTCTGACATGGTGGCCGCATTATTATTAGTTAAGCGCGGCCATCACAATCGGGATAGGTAACAGAATATAGACGTAAATATCTGGTTGCTGCCCAGTTTGGGCCGCTTTTAATATAAATGTAGGTTAAGTAGGGACAAACTGACATTACGACAAGAATAATTTTCTTGCAGACTCAGTTAAAGAGTGCGACAACTTCGAGCCCTTATTTGCTTTTCTTTATCTCTTCCTTTAATGTATCATGCAATACACGCCACAGCTGACCAACTCGAGCCTGTTCACAAATCTTGAGTTCACGGCTGTCGGCGGCCCCACCTGGGACCAGGTACCCCCTTTCCAATGGAGCACATCTGGACTCAAGGACCGACATGAGGGACAACCGGACCTTTGGAAATTCAAACCTTTCACTCATCAGTGGCGCTCTGCTAGCGATAACAACTGACCACGGAGGCAACTAACGCACATGGGCTAAATAAAGAAACGACCTATGAACCAAAATTTGGTATTTCGCTTGTTTTTTATTGCTATGTCACTTTCAAACACGAAAACGTTATAACAAAGGGTAGGGTGATCTCAGCTGTGTGGTAATGACAGTAGGACAGGCTTTCTTGTGCGAGCCACGCTATGGCGGAGGTGTATTCCTGCAACCGATGGTGCTCCCTTACTGGCTTTCTTGTTAGATTGTGTAAGGTATGAACTAGCTGGGGTATCACGTCATTGCTATATTTCATTGGTAAACGTATTCTCTGCCATGTTTTATTTAGAGATGTGTTCCAAGAGCCCCCAGTGGCAGTGCAGTGATAAACGTTTTCGCCTTCTGACAACGATGTAGGCCCTTACATTATTTTCACAGGATGACTGAGTGTGGAACACTTTAGGGCAAGCTTATCAGTTAATATCAGATGACACCTGCGAAAGCTTATTATCATATGTCAAGCAATTGTAACAAAAAAACTGTGAAGTCTTGAACATAACTTATTTCTGAGAGGAAAAAACTGGCATCCATCAGATAGAGTTGCAACCGGCTACAGTCCTAGTCCAAGGTTTGATCCTCAGACGAGGACGAAAAGTTTTTCTTCAAATGGTCTTATTACATGGTCTTATTCGCTGTGAAGAAGGCAAGCAGCGATTTGAGAACTAACATATTGTAATGGCGATTCGTCATTGGCTAAACTGTAATGAGGCATGGAGCAACCTTTCATCCCATTGAAAGCTAGAGAGAAGGTAAAGCTGAAAACATGAACAAAAGTGGACATCAACACGACTGAGAGTCGTATTGGTCATAGTGTCTTTCACTTGAATAGTCAGACCCGCCGAGGTGAATCAGCAGTAAAGGTGTGTTATGCCACTCAGACATCAGTACTCGTCTCAGCTTCGTTGCAATCTTCTTTTGAATTGACTCGTATTCAAAAGCCGACACCAACAAGGGGAGTAGTGGTTCTTGTTGCACTTGGGTTCCGGGTGGCTTCGAAGGACCTCGCGAGCTTGGCATCTATGTCCCGGAGTGGGTGAAAGCCCCCGCAGTCCCACAGGTGGTGTTCAGTGTTTTGTCTGATGGCGGTATCGTTTCAGTCCGGGCAAGGCAACCTTGGAGGTTGACTTGGCTTGTTGGTTGTTCCTCAGGGAAACGCGCAACCCACTCTGAGGGGTCGTTCATGAATCGGGCCGAAGATGGTTCAAGTACTAAAAAATAGCCAACATGAATTTAAACCAATTTAGTAACTTGAATTTATGATATACACTGCGAAGCGTTAAATATATGAAGTCTCTAGCGACAAAACATTGTAATAAATGAATGTGTCAACATTAAAAAGAAAAACTAAAATTTATTATGCTGTTCTTTCTGTCTCGGGCTGAAAATTGCAGAGGACATCAAAAGCGTTCCTATGGCTAAAGCCCAGTTCGCTATCAAAATAGAAACATTGAAATTCAAGCGAATCTTTCGGAAGCTGCCGAATAACAACTTGCGGTCGAGAATTCAAAAACGCCATGGTATGCTTGAAGTCGTAGCTTTGGTGTTGAGAAATGGGAACGACGGAGAATGCACGTACGTTTACTGCGAATTTTCATTACGAGCTTTGAATAAAACATCACAAGAATTTTTCTCTTCCGCAGTATTTGTTCAATCATATCCCAATTGTGTAATACCTTTATCATTCAATAACTGGTGCATTGAGCGGTGCGAAAGGCAGTCAATTTTTTCTACCCCTGGCTGGTAGTTTTCTTTTTCTTGTGATTTAAATAGAAGCAGAAGTAATTTTATCTGTTTCTGATGGCTCCATCACAGCTTTTGTTTTCATTACTTCTTGATTTCATTTATCAAGCTTTGAAAGTGTTCATCTAATAAAGCATTCGGCTTGCGCTGCTAGATTCTTGGCAGACCTGCAGAGGCGATCGCCGGAGGGTATGTGCAGTAGTGGTTGAAGCTATCATCGCTATCACAAGGCAGCACGAGCTGTAGAAGAAGAAAGGAATCTCGCTGCGGTTCCTGCTGACGACACTGCGATCCTGAAGAACTATTTCTTCAGTGCCACAATCAAGTAAAAAAAAAAGAACCACGTCGTCAAGCCACCAATCGTCAAATGCGGTCTCCAGAATATGGGTGAGTATTGTTTGCGCTCTCTTATTATGGAAACGCCGGCCCCTCAGGTTTAGAGTCAAGAAATGTCGGTGCGGGGAGCTGGGATTGGGAAGCCGGGAAAGTGAATAAAAGTTAAAACGCAACATATGCGCTAATACTCCGCCGTATATAATTCCCGGCCCAGTTGATGGAAGGTATTTCATATCACTCACATTCATAAGTGATATAAACTGCCGAATAATTGTACACTAGGAACTGCCTTGATTTAGAAAAAAGGACGTTCAAGTTCAGAAGAAACAAATATTATGAACCACTACACCAACGCCACCGCATTCTGATTTTCTTGTAGAGCTTTAAACGCACCTCTTCGAACTACGACCTGCTTCGGCACAATGTTGTTGCGCGAAGAGACTCTATTCTCTCTCTAGTTTCACGTTTGCAATCCACTGTTCGTCAGTGATAGGGCATGTAAGGATCTGGAACGATGACCTTTCGTCATGCTATAACCTACTTGAACTTCCGTACAATTGGCGCAAAAGCTGGTTGTCCAGCTACCTTATTTAGCTCGGCGTTTCTCGGCATGCTTTTGCAAAATGTTAGTAGGTGCTTCTATTTCTCCGCATGTCGTCGTACTGCAGCTGGCCCATGTTTGCCGGTTTAACTAGCCAGCATAGCGTGGAGGTACTGCGGTCTATGACGCTTGTTTCTTATAGTGCGTAGAAAAAGAAAGAAAAAGAAAAGGAGAAAACAAAAACGATTAAGTATTTGTGATAGTCTCTACAAAGAAGAAAAAAATCGCGCGAACTTATCTGCTACTCTTGTGCCAATCACACGAACTTTTGGCCTAATATGATGATGTCGTATAAGGACTAGTGACGTGATTTTACGCTATTTGCAGTCACAATGCGTTAAATGCACTTCTCAACTCAGCCGGCTGAAAGTAAGCTGTCGTGAAGGACTAAAAAAATTGCTGCAGTTCTCATGTCGCGATGACAGTCGATGGTACTGCTGCTCGACTTTTACTTCCTCTAAATGATCAAGTTTAGCCATCTGTCCAACAGGCCAGCGAAACCTAAAGGCCGCACTGGACATCAGTCCGAAGACCTCACTAAATGATTTCAAATGGATTGCGCGTACTGGGATATCCTCGTTCAAGGGGAACGAAAGCTACTATCCTAATCACGAAAGGAGTTCTCCGGGTTACCCCGTCTTTTCAGACAGAGATAAAGACATGCTGCTTCTTGAAGTGTTGCATGCACGCGGTTCAGGGCAGCTAAAGTCATCAAAGACCTTTGCTTAGTGCGGCTAGGAGTCAGTTGTCGCTCTAGGAAGATTTTAAGGTGTTGAGAACCCCGCACCTATTGAATAGGCTAGAGTCTCGTTCGGTATCGCAATGAACCAGACAAATCGCTCCACCAGCCAAGAACGGCCATGCACTGCCATCCACCGTTCAGCATTCGTTCCCCTTGTTAGCATTCCAGCAATGCACAACACACCGTATTTCTGAGGTGATGTTTATTTACCACTGTACTGGTCATGCTGAGACTTCCGCTGCTTCGGCTTTATGCGACATAATCTGGTATTGTCTAACTTTGCTGTGGCACCAGCTTGACAAGGTCGTCCATGAGCACACGAGCATGGAGGTATGACGACGACTGTATGACGTCGACGCAGTTATTTCAATGTAATGACGAAAATGTCTATGAGGAACGATCGCACAACCACGACGGCGTGACCATGATGATATGACGACTAATGCCCGATGGCTGCTGTTTGTCGACGACGCAATGAAGACGACGGTATCACAATGGCGGCATAATTAAGATTGAATGACGACACCATGATTACGATACAAGACGGATTGATGTCGATAGATCGACGAAGCCGGTATGGCGACAACGACATCCCAATAATGGGATGACGTTACTGATGTGATGACGAAGGTGAAACGACCGCGTGACGAAGACGGCCTGATGACAATGGGACATCCAAGACTGTGTGACGACCATGGCATGACGAGAGTCGGTTGTCGAAGTCAGAATGACGACGATTGAACGACCACGATGGCATCACGACGACGGCATGACAGCAAATACCTGACGACGACTCTACTGCGACGACGCTGTGGTGATTCTGACAAGACACTAGTATGAAGAAAATGAGATGACGACGAATGTAGCACGACAATTGCGTGAGGACGACTGTATCACGAAGTCTGCATGATCACAACAGAATGAAGAGAGCCGGATGACGAAGCTGCAGTGACGACGATGGCATGACTATGACTCTTAGGCTACAAATGCATGATTCTGACTACCTGACAACAATGGAATCACAGCGACGTCATTGTCACGATTCAATGATGACAACATAATTAGGATAGAATGACGAAGATGGAATGACGTATGGATGAACGAAGGCGGCATTGCGACGACGACAGTGGTACCTTGCCGACTGTGTAACGAAGTTGCGATGACAAAGACTGTGTGACGACGGTGGCGTAACGGTGACGGCATGTCGAGAGTCAGATGTTGAAGTAGAATGACAACGATAAAGCAACTGCGATGGTATCAATGACCACGACGCAATAATTACGATTACATGACCGCGGTATTAGGATAATGGGATGATTACGAGTCTATCACAACAACGGCGTGTCGATGACTGTATCGCGAAGCCTGTCTGAGGACGATGTCCTGACGAGAACGCTGTGACAGCAGATGCATGATAGCGACAGTCGGACGACGACGCAATGACAACGATGGCACGAAAGCGGCAGCATAACAACGGCAGCTTAAGCCCCATTGAATGACCAAACCATAACACAATAGAATGGCGAAGGATTGACGTCGATGGAACAACGAAGGTCGTATGGCAATGACGACATAACAGCGATGGCGCGAGGACAGTGGGATGACGTCACCGAAGTGATGACGATAGTAAAACGACATTACGCGGGCATGCCGACAATGGTATTACAGTGACGGCATCCCGATAACGGCATGAGGAGAGCCGGATGACGAGGTTAGCGTAAGGACGATGGAATGAACGCGATGGCGTCACGACACGCTATGGCAAAATGCGTGAGGACGACTGCATCACGACGACACAATGACGAAGATGGCATGAAAACGGTACGACGACGCTGGAGTGATGACGGGTGTGTGTGGTCATGACAAGTGTTCCGGTCATGGCCACAGATCGCTATCGGGGCAAGTCCACATCCATGCTCAACGGAGTGAACAACACTACCCTCGCGCCGTATTGGCTTCGGTCGAAAAGGCTAGACATCTGACTCCGGCGCTTGCATATATGGGTGTTTGGGATTGCCGACGTCAGCTTTGCCACACTGAGAGCAGAATACCTCAGCCATTTTAACCGAGATGTGAGTGTTTGCGATGGGCGCCTAAAGGACAACGTCCCACCGTACTTTTCATGCAGTCCAATCTCACCGTTCCAAAGCAGGACAGTGGCGACTGGCGGCCTTGTGGTGATTACCGAGCTTTGAATGCTTTGAACATCCCCTTCCCCCAATACATGAAATCAGCGTTGGTCTTGCAGGAACCAATATATACTGGAACATCGATTTGATGAGCGCGCACCACCAAATTTCTATCGAACCCAGCGACATTCAGAAGACTGCAATAACCACTCCATTTGGCCTATTTGAGTTTGTTGGTATGCTTTACAGTTTGAAGAATGTGGCGCAAACTTCATGGCTCATGGACTAAGTTACACGCAGACTAGCCTCCATTTTCATCTCCATTGAAGAAATTCTCGTTGCAAGTCGCCCAGAAAAAAAGCACAAGGAGCCCCTTCAGCTCCTATTTGAGTGAGCGAACGAATACGGCCTGGTCCTAAAGTCCCAGAACTGCATTTTCGGAGTTGAAGCCGTAGGTTTTCTCGGCAACGTTCCACCCCAAGGCATTAAGCCACTGGAATCATGGGTGCGGGCAAATCAAGGATTTCCGTTCTCCAACCTCCTTCGAAATGCGCGAGTTTCTGGGGCTCATAAATTTTCGCAGGCGCTTCATACGATACTGTGCACAAGTTCTTCACCAACTTACCGACAAGCTGCTTCGTGACTACAGAAAGCTGCCTACCTTCCACAGGCCCTCGGAGCACGAACACTCTTTCAAGGAAGCCAAAACGCGGTTGGTGCCTGCAGTGTTGCAAATTTATCCCAGACCCGGCGCCCCAACTCACCTTATGGTAGAGGCGCCGACTACGGCAGCGGGTGCAGTATTGTAGCAGCACGTTGACACAGACTGGAGGCCGGTGGGCTTCTTCTCAAAGCGCCTCAAACCCACGCACACTCGCTACAGCACATTCGTAAGGGATATGTTAGCCATCTCGTGCGCTGTCAAGCATTGCTGTTTTTTTCCTTGAAGGCTCTATCTTTTACATCATGACCGACCAGAAGCCGTTAACCTTCCATTTCAAGAAGAACAGTTCCTCGTACTCAGAACGTGAGCTTCGGCAACTTTCCTTTATTTCCGCATTTTCTACAGGTAGTGACGGCGGATCCGGATCATGAGACGGAAATAATCAGAAGAATAAGAATGGGCTGGGGTGTGTTTGGCAGGCATTCTCAGATCATGAACAGCAGGTTGCCATTATCCCTCAAGAGAAAAGTGTATAATAGCTGTGTCTTACCAGTACTCACCTACGGGGCAGAAACCTGGAGGCTTGCGAAAAGGGTTCTACTCAAATTGAGGACGACGCAACGAGCTATGGAAAGAAGAATGATAGGTGTAACGTTAAGGGATAAGAAAAGAGCAGATTGGGTGAGGGAACAAACGCGAGTTAATGACATTCTAGTTGAAATCAAGAAAAAGAAATGGGCATGGGCAGGACATGTAATCCGCCACATCACCGGGACCAAAATTCAGGCAGCTGACGCACTGTGGCGGATCGGTGCTCTGAGTGCTGGCCCTGTGGATTTCCAAGCTCTAGCCTCTGCCCAGCAACAGGACCCCGAGCTGCACCAATTGCGGGAAAAACGCTCGCCGCTCCAGCTTGCGGAGGTGCCGCTTTCCTACACAACATTGGTCACGTGCGACACATCGCAAGCAGCCCCTTGCCCGCTCGTGCCCCATCAGTTTCGGCGGCCAATACTCGATTTCGGCGGCCAATAGCACGGGCTGAGCCATCCCGGCATCAGCAGGACACAAAGGCTTATCAGGGGCCGCCTCGTATGGCCAACAACAAAGATGTTAGAAGTTGGGCAAGAAGCTGCCAAGCCTGTCAAGCCGTGAAGAGGACCCGGGCACAGGCGTTCAGTAGTGCAGCCATTTCGACCACCAGAGATCAGTTTTGATCACGCGCATTTGGACTTGGTGGGGCCTTTTCAGCCCTGCCAAGGTTTCAGGTACCTCCTCACGCAAGTCGACCGGTACTCAAGGTGGCCTAGGCGACGCCTCTACAAGACACCACAGCCGAAACAGTGGCAGAAGCATTTGTTGTTACGTGGGTGTCGCGGTACGGTTGTCCTTCGCGAATTACTACTGACCGAGGCCGACAATTGCAAAGCTCACTTTCTTCTGCCCTGGTGAGACTGCTCGGCACGCTCCTTAATAACACCACGGCTTACCACCTACAAAGCAACGGTATCGTTGAGCGTCTCCACCGACAATTGAAAACCTCATTGCCCCCACGCTCGACGGACATCACTGGGTGGAAAGGCTACACCTAGTAGTACTGGGGTTGCGAACAAGAATCAAGGATGGCCTTGGAGTCAGCGCAGCTGAGATGCTCTATGAAAAAGCAATCCGCGTTCCAGGCCATTCCGAGATCGACCAGCTTCGACCTACACCTCCATGTATCGGCCGCAGGTACCCTGTGTTGAGTTTCCCGACAATGGATACAACCACGCACATCTTTCTGCGATGCGACTCTATCAAGCCACCAATGACTTCTTCCTATGAAGGCCCCTTCGTGGGGTTTCGTGTTCAGAGAAAACCTTGAAGACTGACGTACGCGGCAAAGAGACAGTGTCGTGAAACCGCCTGCAACCCGCCTATCTTGAACATTAACGCTTCATACCTTCCACCATTAGCATCTAAGCCGCCCGCATACTAGGGCGAAAGCCCTTGTAGCGACCGCCCATCACTATACGTTGTCCCTCGCTTCTGGGTATTCCAGTTACTCCTCCTGGCTTCCACGTGGGGGTCATTGTCCCCTGCTATTTCTTGGAAGTGAGGGGGCTGCCAGAATGAGGCGCGAGCACCGCTTCTCGACAAAACTACTTTTACTGTGGAATATAGCCAGTGGACTCTCAGTTCTCAACCTCAACCATTATGGTTCTCAACCGTAATGACGACGGCATGAGTAGAGTAAGATCACGAAGCTGAAATTACGACGATGGCACTTCCACGAGCACATACCTAGTATCTCAAGGTGGTATACATCTTGGGGCACTGGGTCGGCGTAAAAGGCTAAATAAATAGATCGATAGATACATAGATAGATGGGCTCAAAACGGTTGAAGTGGGCGAAGAATGCTAGTCGTATTACAAAGAGGGGCCGTAAATCAGGCGCCATGTAATTAATATTTTCTTCTTCAATTAAACACTAGCTCGCGTAAAGTGACGTCAACAATATCGACTGGATTGACCATTGGCTGGAAACGATTAGAGGCGTATGAAATTTGATAAATACAATCCTTGCAATATACTGTCGTCAGCATTTTGTTTTGACCGCGCGTACTGTGGCACAAGAAGCGGCACAGACAACTCATAAAGCATTGAAATTGCAGAGAGCGGCACGGTGAACGAAAGCGAGACGACGCATACGACTCGTAAGTACGCCATGTCACCGTGCCCATTTCACGCATAACATTGCCGCTTCAGAAAATAAGTGAAACAATATGTTGTCAACGGTTGGGCTGGGTGCTCGTGCCACCAATACTCAGTGAGCCGTAAGTAGATTGGCAGGGTTTATGCTAATATTTTGGTTAAGAAAAAATAAATATCAGGAAATGCTTTGAAGGGCATTATTATGATATATTAGGAATGCAACGCAAGCCTTTTTATTCCATATGCGCGCTCTTGGGTTCGATCATGACCTCTTAACGCTTTGGTACCCTTCAATCGCGGCCCGCAAGGTATCCTTAGGGGAAGATTTCTTCATTCTTCACTGACAATACGTTCAGGGTTGCTATGATTACGTGCTGATGAGCGCAGGACTCCTCTTAAAGAATAGCCCACAAAAAAAAAGCTCATGGGCTTTCTGTCTGGGGAGATTACCGGCCCCTCTTCAGCTGGCTTGAAGTCGAGCGTGAGAGCGCGGCACCACAGCCGCGTTGTCGATTTGCTTTTCACTTGTGCTTGGGCGATGCCCTGCTGCAAAGTCTAAGACTGCTCATCAAAGTAGCACTAGTACATGACAGTGACTGAGGTTCTAGATTGGCTTTAAGTATGCGTATTTGTTAGTGTCAATCATTGCGCCTTCTGGCACAAAAACAAGAGCAGAGCGGCCAGTGTTGTTTACCCTAGCTCTAACCAAAACATATGCCAGATGGGAATTAAAAAAAATGACTGTCCAACTGGCTGCATCAGCTAGCTATCACATTGGGGCAAGCTCGGAAATGTTTCAAGTGTTGTGACGGGCTTCTACCATGATATTTCATCTACCATGTAAGTTCCCGTGCTTCCTTCTCGCAGCCCGTGACAACAGCAGCCGCAATTTTCCCCATCTTTCTTTTCTTTGCTCCTCCGTCACTCTGTGCCGTCTCCAGAACATGTATGGTAGCATCTTGAGGTCCTTTGGCGTGGCTCCTCTCATTGTTGCCGCTCACACATTCAGCTTTAAGGCCAGCCTTCTGGCACTCCTGCATGACTGTCATTAGGTGCTCTTCCTTGTAGCTTTCTGTAAAGAAAATAGTGAGGTGACCATAGGGACAGGACGACCACTACGCGGTAAGTCCTTCAGTGTATCACACTTAAGATCCCAGCAAACAATCTTGTAGTGAATATTTAGAATTTTGGCGACCTCGGAAGGGTAATGCCGAGCCTCGATCGGAGGTGAGATTGCGGGTCGATGTGGTCTAGGGACATGCTATTTTATGAATAATAACAAACAGCCTACACACTGTGAAAATACAGAATAAAGATTTCAGAAGTGACTGGAGAAACTAAGCGGGAAAATTAAAAAAGATTAGCAGCAGAATTGTTGATTGAAGTGTGTGACAGTAATTATGGCACACCATGCAGACCGCTAGTTATTGCCTTCCCGAACAAAAGAGTAGGGACGACGGTAAACCACGTCTATTGCCGTCAACTGTTCTATAGAGTCCGTAGACTATCTAAGCGTGAAGACTCGGATGATGGGTGTTACCCGTTTCCTTTATCTTTTGAGTGCGCGACTTATTTTTAAATGGTTTACGTGCTTGACGATCATAATAAGCAGAACGCCGGGTTAACACCATCGACAAAAATATAAAAAACGCTAGAAAAATGTTTTTGCTGCCGCTTCTGTGCACAGATCCACTGAAAAAGTGCTCGAATTGCCATTTATGTATGTTTACGATAACTTCAGAGCAGGAGAAATGCGGCAATTCGCTCGCAGCTCTTTTTCTGACCCCAAGGTTCGTTTGTGTGTATGCGATGGAACTGCGCATTTCGTGCCATGGCAACGAGGTGGCCAGATGCGTTAGAGTCGCATTTGTCGTGCGGTATTAACTGTGAGCACCAAATATTTTAGCACCGCAATTGCGATTAACAGAGAAATTTGTAGTCCTATAAGCAAACGCAGTGTCACACCTGTTTCTACTTTGCGCGTTCTCGAAGCTCAACGACGTGTTTGGCGAGCTAGTTTCAGCCGCTTGAATGACAAGCCACTCTCCCAATGTTAGTTCCTGGTACCTTCGCAAAAAAAGAACCCTTGCACAAACAGAACTTAAGATGTCCTAATACGCTTTCTAAAGGCGACTGCAGCACACAAAAGCATGGGACATCTCTCTAAGAGTTTGATCAATTCAATTCATTTACTAGTGAATGCACTGGATGAACTCCTGGGCAAAAAAGTTGTCATAGCAGTTTGACAAGAGCCCATGATCCATTACAAAAAGGATTTGCACGTGCTGCCTCTGCATTATTTTTTTATGTTTCCTTCCTTGCATTTCCCTTCATATATTGTAGGGTAGCCAACCGGCCAGGGCCTTAGTCAGCCTTGCTGCTTTGCCTCCTCCTACTACTTTATCTTATTACGTCTTATACACTTTCTTGCGAAATCAGAAGTATTAGAACACACGCTCCTGTGCCCTAGGTAACAACTGGGATCTGATGGGTGGCAAGCTGACAGGCAGAGAGGATTAGATTATTCGTCCTATATGAAATTAAAAAGGGAGATTTGGAGCGGACTGCCGACCTTGCATGCGGGCAGTGGTTCCCAACGCCGAAATTTATTGAAATTTGTCACTTGAACATGTTACACAACTTCGAAACAAGGAGGCCACAGAGCGGTCCCGCTGAATTGGTTTCGGAGCTGCACACCTTCAAAGTACTTGCAGAAGTATTTTTTTTCAAGTGTTACCGACATGATACAGCACTTCAGATGTTCTCCTATGACCTTGGCAGACAGGTCTCGGTAGGTTCGTACTCATGTTCATGGCGGCATTCATAGCAATCAGAAAGAGAGTTCTACCAAGAGACACAGAGTTGCTCAACGGCTGTTGACATGCTTTTGCTAAAACTTACGAAAGGCTAAGGCAAAACAACTGCCAGCTGAAGATGCGAGGCTGACTCCATTGACTGTATCACCACTACTACAACCACCCACACTACCTGAAGTTATGGTTTATTGTCAAGAGTGTCGTTATTTTTTTAAAGGAACGAATGCACCTTGCTTCGTTTCTACCGAAAATACCTGCAAAGTTGTTTTAATGCGTTGCAATAACTTAGCTTAGGAATGCAAGGCTGCATTAGTTGAACGTGTGTTCTACTCTCTTTCCAGAATCCTCAGCCTGGCAAAGTACGGTAAGTGCCAGATGCATGGAATTTGAATTCCCTATAAACACTTCCGAGAATCCTTTTCAAAAGCTTGCCTTCATTGCAAAATCGCAACTTGAACCACGGATATTGTTATCACCGTGAAGTGAAAAAGATTGCACGGTTTGTTCCTGCGTTTCCTTCATAACACTTCAAAGACGTGACATAAATACCGCCAAAATTTAAACTTTTATCTGAATGTGCCAAGTACACCGAGAATAAGTATATTTAACGTGGAGAACAAATATCTTGCGCAAACGTTTTTTGGGATTAGGAGGGTAATAGCAGGCAGTCCACTGGAAGCCAGCGTAACCCTTGGCCACCTATGGCTTCGCTAAGAACTTGCACATACATTTCTCGTGGGATGTGAAACATGGTAGTTTATCGCATTTTTTTACATTAACGATGTGATGCCACAGCAGGCGGTGATCTGGAATCGGTCTGTCTCCACAGACCGTGGTTTTATAAGGAAGCGAGTTGTGTGCGAATGTATGTCTTCCTCAAGCTGTGCTCCTGCTATAATCCAACAAGTTACGCTTGCTGCTTTTCATTAGGTGTTGACCGAACACATTTAGCCAGAAACTCCGTACTCAATGCCGAAAATCAGCTAGGAAAATAATTGTTTGTCCTGTTGACTGCTCGTCGATATTTATGCATATACCAGTTTGGTGGGCAGAGACTGAAGTATTCCGAAGGCATACATGGTCATAAGGTTACCTCGTTTGTAGTTGCTAGTAAAACATGCAGATGCTTCGTCATCCCAGAAAGAAAAAGCGTCCAAGGCAGTCACCCATTTCTTTGAAAGGAATCGAGGCCCTGAAAGAAGGTCTCTCAAATTAGCGTTTTGCACAAATACCTGCTCTGAAACGCGGTAAGACGCCGCAATTGCCAGATTCACACCTCTGGAAAGTACCGTTTATCCTAAACAGGGCAGCGTACAGACTTTTTAAAAAGTGTACAGGCTACTCCAGGCCTTGACCGCATGTGTCGCTCAGCTCTCTGGTGCTATTCCTATGACGCGCACATATATCTACAGATCTGTGAATGATGCTCACGAGAGCTTTCATTTCATGCACCAGAGCTTCGGCACAGATTGGAATACAACAGGAAGAACACCCTTTCTGATCGTGCAATCAGCCTGACGGCCACGTGTTGCGTAGAGCGTATACTTTCAAAAAGATTTTACGTCAACCAAATGGAAGACTCGCCCGGCAGTGTTCGAAGCCGGTCCTCCCCTAACTTTTCAACTAGTACATGCGCAATAGCTTTTGGACATTGAAAAAGGGGTCTATTATATTGCGGCAGAGCTCCGAAAAGTTATGTGACGTAATCGTTTAAAACCTGAAAGCATGTGTGCTTACAACATCGTGGATGCTCGCAAAGGCCTGCAGCAATGCACTCGACAGCTAATGGACGGAAAATGCGAAGGTGTTCTAGTTCGGGAGGTCTGCAGTCTAGCCTACATGAGATACGCTGGACCTCGTACAGAACAAATACGTGGCCACAAAGTAGTACTAGCTTGGCTTAGCATGAAAGGTAGTTTCACGAGGTTCGTTCATGAAGGAAGCCGGCCGTTACACAGTGCGGACGATCGCGACGTTCTCTGCATGCTTACTTTGGAACTTGTATCGCGTACGCAAGCGTTCTACGCGTGTTGCGGTAAAAGTCAAGAGAACGTTGACTTAGGGTGGCTTCGCTGTGAAGGGTTGTTGGCACATTCGTTTTTTCTTCTTTCTTCAAATTTATCCTTGTTTGTCCCCATGACCGCAAGAAGAGGGTAGTCGCACGAATACACAACGAGAAGAAAAAGCGTCACGGGCCCAGCAATCTTTTATTTAAATGTACACGTACAGTGAAAAATTAGTTGATTCTGAAAATAATCTACAAAGTTGAAAGTCGTAGCCTTCACCATAGCTCTTTTCGTGGAGCAAGGTATGCGTTTTGCGGCGGTTGTAAGTTTGGCTCCCGCGGCGGTAAATGCTTTGTCATAATAATTTTATTAGTATTTTTCATTAGGAGCATAATATTACGCGAAATTTAAACATTATTTATTATCACAACAAAAGCACTTCGCTTTCTTTGGCTTCAGCGACCACTGGTCTCGCGTGAGCTTTCCTCGAAAGTCTACTGGCTCGCGTTCACCTGGTTCTTCTCGTTCGACAGCACAATATGTATTATTTTGTTGTGTTATCTTTCTTCCTGCAGGCTGACTCCCAAGCGAGCAGCGCGAGCACCAGGTCGAATGCCTATCTCGGCGGGTCGCCGCCGCATAGCCATCCCTCGGAGACCCAGCTGCATGCCAGCGGTGCCGACGACGTCGCCCTGAACATTCGCCGCATGGCCGGGACGCTTCCGGACCTCGTCCGCGTCGCTCAGGAGAGACTCGAGGCACAAAGGTGATCGGGGGCGAGAGATAGATAGATAGATAGATAGATAGATAGATAGATTGGTAGATAGATAGATAGCTAGATATGTAGATAAATTGTTAGATAGATAGCTAGCTAGCTAGATAGATGGATAGATAGATAGATAGATAGAGAGAGAGAGAGAGAGAGAGAGAGAAAGAGGGAGGGAGGGAAAGGTCACCTGGTTGACGTCCAGCCGCAACGGACAAATTCCCTGCTAATGCAACTGGAAATCTATTCGTTGCACGAGATATCCGTGTATCGATACAAACATAGAATTGGTATTTTCGCCCCGAGGGTGTAGAATCGGCAGCGATAAGCAGGTTTAATGTGGGGCTCCAGCTTCACGGAAGGTGTAGTAACAATACGCGGGGGAGAGGGGGGGGGGCGACGCGAAGTAGTGGGCCAGACAAATGTGCACGCTACGCAGCCGACACAGTGCATTGGAATTTTGCAGCGCTAGCTTTATACGGGGGCGCTGCCAGCGCCGTTGCATGCTTCGCAAATTGTTGGTGCGCTCAATAAAAGGATTATGGAAGCTGCTCAACGTAAATTGTATCAAAATAAAATAAAAATATGCGAGTGCCACGTAGCTGGGCAGAACCAAGGTATAATGTTGCCCGCCATCGCTTGGAGCAAGCCAGACTAATCTTTTTTTTTTTGTTTCCCCTAATTGCATAGGTAATCCGTTACTACTTATTAATCAACTTCTCAAATATTACATATTACGTTATTGTCAATAGGAAATTGTAGGCCATCATGCAAGATTCCCGATCCATCTTTCTGTAATTCAATACACGCCACGTAACAGTTCTTTGCACGTTAAAAAGCTCGAAAAAAAAACGAGAGCCCGTGAAAGCACGCGAAAATTGTCACGCAACCAGTCGCGCGGCACGTTTTCGTGTTTTTCGGGGTTTGTCAGCATCAACGCTTGCTTTACACTCGTCGTGGTAGCCCAGTGGCTATGGCGTCGCGCTGCCCAGCTTCGAGGTCGAGGGTTCGATCTCGGCCACGGCGTTCACATTTCTATGGGAGCGAATCGCACGAACACTCGTGCGCTTAGTTTCCGGTTTAAGGACCGCAGGAGGTTGAAATTATCCACAATTGCCGTTCACTCTAGGAAATGTTTGCACCATTTGGGGTTTATCTTGCCCCGCACAACAATAATCCTCGTCTATCTTACCGGCCTTTCCTTTCTTCAACGCTTCGCGCCCGGTGCTTCCAGCTTCCGAAACGCACGCGAGTCCGTAACGTGACATAGCGTTCGTGCCAGGAAAGTACCAGAGTTTTCAACAAAGAAAACGCAACCAAGGCAGATGACGAATACTGCTGTGGGACGAAATGAGCCCCAGAGGGTGCAAACTTTTTTAACGATTGTTCTACGACCTGCGTCCTAGTCATAGTGTCGTTTTGGGACGCAACCCGCAAAAAATCACAGGAAACATTAGGCTATTTGCAGACGACTGCATTCTTTATCGAAATATTAACTCACATGATGACCACATAACATTAAACAATGACTTGAAAGTCGTGTCTAACTGGTGTGCCCACTGGCAGATGAGGATCAATACTGAGAAATCTGCGGTTCTTTCAATCACCAGAAAGAAAAGTAACTCGACCTTTAAGTATACCGTTAACGACGTGCCACTAACGCGAGTTCATGAACACAAGTACCTCGGATTAACGTTAACACATGAGTTCAGATCGAACTCCCATATAAACAACGTTACCGCAACTGCAATGAAACGCCTTTTCTTTCTTGGAAGACACCTCCGACTAGCAACACCCGATACAAAACTTCTGGCTTACAAAACTTTCGTCAGGTCGCTCCTTGAGTACGCAAATGTTATCTGGTTGCCATACACTAAACAACTAATTAAAAAAGTAGGTGGTGTACAATGGAAAGCTCTACGGTATATATACAATAAACATAAATTAACAGACTCGCCCACCGAACTGCTTAACAAAGCTGGAATCCCAACAGTACAAAACCGAGCTGTACTAGCCCGTTCTAAACTTGTGTACCAGCTCCTACACAACAAACTTAATATTGATACCTCTAGATACATCTCCAGAAATGAAACACGACAAACGCGACATAAACACACATAAACACTCAATGAGCATTATTTTCATACCGATTGCTTTAAGAATTCATTCTTTCCTTTAGCGATAGGAGAGTGGAATAAACTGAGTGAATCCATTAGTAATAGCTACTAATTAGACACATTTGTTAATTCAGTGGAAAAACCTCTCCTCGCGTTACAGCTCTGATTTACATACTTAGGATTATCGATCTTCATAGTCTAACAGTTTAATCTATGAGTGTTCTTTTTGTATGATGCATTATACGCATGACTGCATCCTGTTTGTCATGATTATTAGGTGTTTTACATCACGTGTTTTCAGGTGTCTTTCTTTCTTTCTTGTTCGGTTTCTTCTTTTCTCTGATTCTTCTTCGTTATAGTATATTGTACCGAAATTTTGCATTTGTGATGAAGTGCTTAATTCATTTGTTTAGCGAAGCCAAAACCTTTGCAATAACACACTCATGATTATATGATGTATTTATATTCTTTGTTCGCAAATACTACCATATGTACTTGCCCTTCCTGTTATAATCCCATGAGGGATTGACAGTACGTGAGATAAAAAAATAAATAAAACCTTAGTAGTATATTTTTATTTCGTTTAGCGCAGATCCTACAGGCCTCGCTGCTCTGGTTAGTTGTTTGCGATCATTACTTCCCAGCATTCCTAAACAGACAAATATTAGATACCTAATTTTACTCTCGCAAGGCCCGTAATTCTAGAGAAACGAGTTTATCTAGAATACTGTGCACTTTCTTTGACTACAAAGGCAGGCAAAATACCTCGTTCCCAGCCAGCTTGTTTATTTCTCAGTCATATGCAGTAAAATAATGGCTGTGTATTTGTAGAAAAGCACTGACCTTAAGTGGCTTTTCACACTCGTATTATTCTCACGTGCCTAAGAAGATACGCAAATCGCACTTTATTTACAGTCTTACACATTACAGGTTATTGCAACCCACTTCGTTGTTTAAAACATGTATTTATAATATTGTGATCGTAAAGGTGGGCGTCACAAACGCGCGATTTGTCCGAAAGTTTCTCGTCAAGGTGAGGAATCTATCGAACGCCGCACGGATATCCGGGTCGCGTGGAGCCCCAAAACAATGGCGTCGCGTTTTGCACATCCTGTAACCACTCGTGCAGCCCGGCAAAGCAGGTTTACGTATACTAAATTGACGTACAGAAAGCGCGACAACTACTTATAGACTGCCGAAACCGCACGTAGCAAGAATTGATGCACACTGACAAGCGAGGAATGAACGTGGCTGGACCTTGCTGGTACAGCAGCGCCACAAATCTCGCAGACGGTGGCGGCGCCGGGCAACATCGCTCGGTTTCGCAACTGACCTTGTTATTTAAAATGTTGACCAAAGCTACGTTCCCGGCGTTCGTATGTTTGACAGCGTAACACAACTGCATAACGGCAAAGCTAGCTTTAAAAGGTCATGAGGCGAAGCTGACTATAAGAAACCGGCCGCCATTGTGCGACGCATATTGAATCCTTGCCCATGCTTCTTGCTAAAAAAATCGACTGCGCGTTATATTTCAACTGTGTTCAGAAGCTTTATTGTCATTCCTGCGTTAGTTTTCTACTTTGTACGCGTACAAAGCGGGTGCGCGTGTTAGATTCGGGGGCGTGTCAGAATAGGGCAAATACTACCAAGTGAATCAGTTTTGTGCCTTCGCCTTTTTTGGCATCTTCTTTATGAGGCCCGCCGGATAATTAAAACAATTTCTTTAGTGCAGCCACAACAAATCTTTTGTACCACGTGGAAAGACCCATTACATATATTTATTGTATGCAGCCTCCGTAACGAAAAAAAAAAAAGTTTCTTTGAATTATTATGAATGCGCACCGGGAAGCTCGCAAAAATTACATTTCTGATACCTAAACTGAAAGAATACAACGCCGCGATTACCATTCGCTGAAAATAACACAACCTTGAGAACAAGCATGGTTTGTGCGCCTGATCTTCGCGATTAGGTTGTGTTCCCGGCACTATGGAGATATTGAATGCGATGTGCTATTTGGTATTAGCGTCGCATTGGCTAACCAGTGTGCCTACACGTCGTATGTCTCGATGCTGTTTAAATGCTACCCGTAAGAAAAAGAAACGCACATTAACCATCCCTACAGCGTCGCGAACGCTGCTTTAAGAGTAAATACTATTCATTTGTCACCAAAGGAGCCAAAGTACAATTTTGTTACCAGTTCTTCTTTAAAGACAAATATTGGATGCCCTCGGAAAAAGTTTGCCAAAATTAGTTTTGAAATGTTCCAACACAGTGGTACTGCTGGATGTCCTCCTCTTGTCTTTTCTTTTATAGGGAGGTTGAAGCTGCCAACATACTATACTTCGGCTGTGGCTTCTGCTTCCTCATGACCTTGTCCGCCGCACTACTGCTATATGCGGTCGCCAGAGAAGGTGATTCCATAAGCTCTTCTTAACTCAAAGAGAAAAAGAAAATCACAACCTCTCTAAATAACTTCCATATACGAATGGGTAACAGAACCAAAATTTTTACTCGTCTACACATGAATCTCCCGTTATGGCGAAATTTTACGTCAAGGGTAACCACGATTACGCTGTTGAAGTGAAGGTAAAACGTAAGAATATTCTCGTCAGATCAGCACTCATGCGTATGAAATGAAATTGGTTGCGTTTGAGAGAAAAACGCTGTTTTCTCTTGACACCAGGAAGCAGAAATTTGACTGAGGCCTTCAACCTGAAAGTATTAAAGTGTGTAGCGCAAACTATTTCTTGACAATGCAATTTTGATAGTGGGCGTTATCTATAGACCCCCAGGAAGCCCTGCTGAATTTTCGTATGCGCTTGACCAGCACTTAACTAATACAAAGAATGCCAGAAGTAGAATGGCTTTAGCAGGGGATATTAATTTACCAGGTGTCGATTGGGATGCGAGAATTACGGGCCCAGTGGAAAAGCCTAGCGCTGATATAATGTTCGCACCCGCCGTGGTTGCTCAGTGGCTATGGTGTTGGGCTGCTGAGCACGAGGTAGCGGGATCGAATCCCGGCCGCAGCGGCCGCATTTCGATGGGAGCGAAATGCGAAAACACCCGCGTACTTAGATTTTGGTGCACGTTAAAGAACCCCAAGTGCTCCAAATTTCCGGAGTCCTCGACTACGGCCTGCATCATAATCAGAAAGTGGTTTTGGCACGTTAAACTTCATAATTTAATTTTTAATATTATGTTCGAGATCATGATTAAGCATAACTTTGTTCATGTAGTTTATGAGCCGACCAGGACACAGGGGCAAAATCAATCTACGCTGGATTTGCTATTTTTGACTAACGTAACATTTAATTATAATGTCGACATAGAGGATGGCATATCAGATCATGAAACAGTTGTAGCAATCTTAAGGATAGGTAACGTGCAATTAGAAAAAAAAATCCCTCTGCATGTATGTATAATTTTAATCGAGCTGACGATACGTCGGTTATCGACTTCTTAGAACGTGATCTTAATAATATGCCGGTCGATAATGACATAAATAGGGTTTGCAGATACTTTGTATCAGTTGTTCGCGCCTGTTTAGAAAAATATGTGCCCAAGAAAATCAAGCGCATAAAAAAACCCATTCCATGGGGGACTAGAAACATTATTAATTTGAAGCGGCGACTGAATCGTGCACGTAGCAGGACGCCAAGGTGATGTGCAGAAATAGCCAGTCTCAGTACGCAAGTTAGAAAAGAATTAAAAGATGCGAAGGCGGCATTTTTTTCAACAACAGTGGTGGATTACTTGGAAAACTCGCCTCGAGAATTCTGGAATTACTTATCTGGTTCTACGTGCAACATTAATGAAATTAAGTTAGACGAAAATGTCTGCGGTAAACCAGCGTTGATCGCACAGGCTTTAACAGTATGTTTAACTCTGTATTTACACCTGGCAGTAATAAGCACTCCATAAATGCAAGCGATGGTTTGTTGCCATGTGAAGATACAAATTATATATTAATTTCTCAAGAAGGCATTGTAGCATTGTTGTTAAAACTGGATACCAAAAAATCTTGTGGCCCCGATGAAATACCCAATGAGTTTTTGAAGCGTTATTGCGAATGAATATCACATTTTTTGTCCAGAAATTTCGCAATGTCATTACGTATCGGAGGTGTGCTGGAAGATTGGCTCCTTGCACCCATCGTACCTATATTTAAAGCGGGCAATAAGTTGTTGGCGGTAAAATATGGGCCAATTTTCATTACATGCACCACGTGTAAAATATTAGAGCACATAATATCGGAACATCTAGTTGAATATATAGAAAACAACAACTTATTCTACAGCAAGCAGCATGGCTTTCGCCAACGTTTGTCAACAGTGACGCAGTCTCTCGAGGTGTTTCATGCTTTCGGCTTCGTAATTAACAACAAGGAACAAATTGATGTTATAGCAATTGATTTTTTGAAGGCTTTTAATCGGGCGTGTCACACAAGACTTATTGAGAAATTGTATAAACTTTGAGTTAATGCAGAAATTGTGAAATGGATTCATGCGTACCTTACAAATAGAAAGCAATATGTTCAAATAGCAGGCGAATGTTCATCCACCTTACCTGTTTTATCTGGTGTGCCACAAGGTTCGGTTTTAGGACCAATTTTGTTTCTACATGTAATGACATTAGATGAAATTACATGCAAATGACGTTGCTAATGACTTGCATCCTAACAATGAACTACGTCTAGTTGTGGATGATTGCCTTCTTTCCTGTCGCGTTAGGAATGTCCAGGATCAAGTGTTATTGAACTAATGCTAGCAAAGAATGTTTGACTGGTGTGTTACGTGGGACATAAAAATTAATTTTGATAATTTCGACTTCGAGCTGCCACCTCAGGCCACCACAGCAAGAACTGGCGGACTATTCATCAATAAAGTTTCTTCTTCTTCTTCTTCGATAAATCAGCTTACATGAATCTAACAAGAAAACCCCATTGCTTTTAACTCACAGAATAAATAATAGTCCCTTCAAGATGTTAGTAAGCTTACGTATCTCGGGGTCACAATCCCGCACAATTTGAACGGGAACGAACACACTGAAAACATTTGTGGTTCTGCTCAACGCAAACTCGGCCTGTTAAGGCGAAAGTTGAAAGATGCTACACCCAAGGTAAAGCTCAAGGCGTACTAAACAATTGTGCGGTCCACACTGGAATACGCGTGTGTAGTCTGGGATCCGCACCAAGTGGGCTTGATAAATATACTGGAACAGATTTAAAGACTAGCCGCACGGTTTATCTTTAATGCTTACCATAGAGCGCAGTCTGTAACTGCGCTATTATCTTGTGCTGGTTTGCCCGAACTCGCAATGTGCAGAAAGATAGGCAGGTCGAAATTCTTGTGCCAACCGTATAACAATAAATTCAATTTGGACTCCAGACTATACTTGCGTCCCCCTGGACGAGTATTCCCACGCACAGGTCACCCTCATGCTGTAATACCCTATGTGCCACCGCATTGAGGCCTTCAAAGTTTCCTTTCTTGTGAAAACTATAGTCGATTGGAACAGCCTTGACGCAGATGTATTTATTGAAACGCACAGAACTGAATCATTTGAGCCTAAACTGTCATTATATGTTTGCAGAATGCATTGTATGTTTATTGCGGAACTGACGTTGCGTGTTGAGAACTCTTTTTCTCCCACCCCTGTAACAGCCCGCAAGGGCTAGCAGTATTGGAAATAAATAAATAAATAAACCTATGGACCCACTTTGATTAAGGCGATTAACCTAGCAACTAGCTGAGAAATCTGTATGTTACCGACTCCAGTTAATGAAAATGAGATTCAGGCAGTTAATAATAATATTAAAAAACAAGCAAAGAACAAGGATAAGACCGGAATGTAAGCAACGCAGATTGCATAGTGCTGTACTGTGAAACAACAAAACTAAGGCACGATTTTCTTTTGTTCTTACGTTCGACAGACACGGTAGCGAGGTTTGTTGCTTTATGTATTTCTTTATTTGTATATTTCAAGCAGCCAAATTCATCAGTCAGGCTATGAGTCAGTCAAATGAATACTGAAATTCTCTGTTAACGTTGCTGGTACTTTCAGCAATTAAGTTGCAGTTAGACAAGATAAGGAATTAAGTCAGTTTAATGCAGTCTTCTCTGTTAGCTGTGCTGGTAGCTGCTTCCACGGAGAAGGAGATGGATTCTCTGACGGTTACTTTCTGAGATACCACTTTCAGAGCGCGCTGATTTGCTGGTTGAGCAATACCGTTTGACGTGACTGGCTCGTTGAGGAAAACCGCTCCAGGAATCACTCAATCCAGTAATCAGTAACACGCCATGCACTAACTTACGCGAAAGTGATAGTACCGCTGAAAGTGACCACCCGAGCATCACTTTCTCTGCTGCTATATCTTGAACAAGAGAGATGTACGCAAGGAGATGGAGACGGAAAAAATTCACAGTGGTCGAAGAAGGGATGAAGCTGAAGGCTACATTTTGACAACTAAATTTCCCCAGGCCTTAAGACCAGTTTACTCGTTTGAAGCGCTGGTTCCAGCGACATTTTTTCTTCTACCACTCTTGGGGAGTTACATTGTGAATAATAAGAATTGCGGGTGCAAGATATATGGCGAGAAATAGGAGATCTCTGAATGCATTAAACGATCAGCAACAGCTAGAACTACTGCTACTTCTTACCACTGGCTACTTACTACTTACCACATAAACAAGAACAACGAGAATGAAAGCAAACATGAGCCAACACCAATAACGAACAATAACTTATGCGTGCCAACAACAGGTTTGGAGGAAGAAGAATGAGCGCAACACAGAAAAAAAAATAACCATTTCTATTGCGATAATATGAGTGATCCACTGCAAGGACACTCTCTTAAGAGGAAGCTTTAGCTCGGGTGCTCCTATCTAAATACATGTAAAAAGAGAATTCGTTTTTCTCGGCAACCACTGCACCAATTTTGACGAGGTTTGTTGCATTTAAAAGAAAAACTTAAAGTATAGTGACTGTTGGTTTCGAATTTTTGAGTTAGGTCGTCAATATTTTATTAAAAACTAGCGAAAATCCGAAATTTTCAAAAAACCAAACTGTCAAGTTTACAACTCCCTAACTCCTAAAAGAAAAACGATAATACAATTCTGTGAAATGCATCTAATAGTACATCCAAAGCGGACAAAATTGATATATTACACATGAATCTCAAAAAATTTAGTAACATGGAAATACAGCTTTTGCAGAACCCTTGTAAACAACGTAACAAATTCACGTAAGATGTAAAATGACATATCGAATTTGTCCGCTTTCAATGATCTAATGGATGCCGTTCACAGAACCGCGATATCTGTCTTTGATACAGAGCTATCAATTTTTAAAAATTGTGCTTCTATTTTTTTCAAACGCTCAAATATTTGAAAATCGTTTTAAGAAAATTGAAGCCCTAAATAGAAATTCCGCTTCCAACAGTCACTAGAATTCAACTTTCTCTTTCAAATGCAACAAATTTCATTAAAATCGGTCGAGGGGTTACCTCATAAAAACGTTTTTGCGTTTTACATGTATTTGAATAGGCCGCGTCGGAGTTGGGCCCGAGCTAAAGCTTCCTCTTAAACGCTGATCGTAGCTTCAGGCAACCAGTTAAAGAGAAGAGAAATTGAAATTTGTTACCAGTCCGTGTTTGCATGGCAGTCTATTAGTTCTGTTAGTATCAGTTTTCTCATTATCAGGAAGTTGGAGAGTGCCGGTGATGGTGGCACTCGCTTTCGAGTAACCGAAGAAAGGTGTGTGATATTCTTCCAGTGTGGAGACCGACGATGGGCAAGACGGAGATGGACAGCGTGCCCACAAGGACAATGACGTCGGCAGCAGAATCAGGGGCCACCGGCGGCACGGGGGCTTCTGGGACGGCAGTTTCAGCCGATGCTACCACGTAGGCAGCGCCGAGCACATTCGCCGCCATCCAAGGCCGTGTTACATAGTCACATTTCACATTGAATGGCCGACGCCACGATTTCAAGAGCATAAACAAGAGTAACGATTGAGAAATGTGTTGTTAAGCTAATAAACGCAATAATTGGAAAATGCGATCCCAGCTGTCTCGTTATTTACCCTTGACGACGCCCGGCACCACAGTTTGAATGGCGAAATAAAAGCCACTAAAAATGCGTTAATAAACCATGCGAATAAAAAGGAAATTGCCATTGTTACTTATTATTGTGACCTCATTAACGTCTGCTCATAGCTGTGGATTGTAATTACGCTTAAAACAAGAATGTGGTGCGAAAACGCATGAACCGTACCTGTAATATACGCAAAAGATTTTTCAACTGCCGATGTTACAAATTTGGCAATGGAAACAAAACGAAGCTCATAAATTCAATGAATATAAAAGGTTATTACAAAAGTATGATCATTATAACCTTTCGTAAGACAGATCACTCCTGCATTTTACTTATACCTAAATCAGTAGAAAGCTGCACCATTACGTGGTCACAGCAGAATTATTGCGATAAAGCTGTATAATACATTGCTGCCTCAGTTTGGACAAAATAAAGAAAAGTGATATTACTTAATTGCGTGTCTTTAAGCTAGTTATCTCCATAAGTCTAAAGGGCCGTTATGAGATACCTTTATTAAAAATTATACACGACACTTTACAAGAACACAACTGCAGATGAAATGTTAGTCAGCCATGGCCTGCTCTATTCTGTATACAAGCCCGAAATGAGACCTTTAGGGAACCGGTCAAAAACCCGTGCCAAATTTGCAGGAGGGAGGACCAATATGCCTCAGCAACACTGAAACAAAAACACGACGCCGGAGAGTTCACTTTTTGTTAGGAGAGTTCGATTAAAAAATGAGAGAAAATACAAACCAGAAATCAAACTTTATTTTGAACCTCTCATACTACGGCACTCGGGAAATAGCACAAGCCTTGAGACGTTCCAAAAACTCGGTGGACATCCTAACTCAATTCTCAAATGTTGCGCAATCAACCATAATGAAAATATCCTCTTCACACATTCGAAATCTAATAAAAGCACAGGCATTGGCACGTCTCACGAGTTGTGCGGACATCGATATAATTCCGATATGCAGCGTTCTTTCTTATAAACAGATAGGATTAATCAAAAACCACGCAAACTTAAGCCAAAGTAAATTGCTCCAGAGGGATTCATCCACACGATGTTTGCACGTTTGCGCTAACTGTGAACACTGCTTTCTGCTTCTGGGCGTATGTTCGGGCAGTCGGGCATACTGTCGACGTTCGGTCTGCTCTCGAAGAAACGGACCAAGGCCTTCGCGAGGCGCGTGCGGGCATAGGCGCCGCTCAGAACGATGGGACAGCCGCCGCTGTGGTCGGCGTACTCGAGGCCGTAGACGGCCACGCCGTAACTCAGTCCCAGGTGCCTCTCCTTGGCGAGACAGAGCTGAAACGGGTTTCAGGCACAGACAGGTATAAGACTGTGCGGAACTCACACTAGAAAACATTTGCGTTTTGCGCGCTCAGCGCGAGGTCGCGGGTTCGACTCGCGAACGCGGCGGCCACATTTGGGTCGGGGCGGAATACGAACGCGTGTTCTGAGATTGAGGTACACGCTAAGAATCCCCGGGTGGTCGAAGATGTTCCGGAGTCCTCCAGTACAGTATCTTTCAGCCTCAGTGTTTTTTCGTGAAGTTAAACCCTACAATCAAATGAATGAATGAATGAGTGAATGAGTCAATGCACGAAGATATCGGTCCGTATTGTGGAGTGACGAGCTTTGACCCACCACAGCGGCTCAGCGGCTACAACGTTGCGCTGGTGAGCACGACGTTGTGGGTTCGATTCCCAACAGTGGCGGCAGCATTTAGATGGCAGCGGAATGCGGCCGCCGCACTCATTGTCATGCACGAAATCTTGCGCATTGGGTAATAATTGCATAGCCTTTTTCTTTCATTTCGGTTGCCATATACTCGTATGCCTATTATTGCAATCAACTAGCAATTAGCTTTCCCGTAATTAACAAAAAATATTTTTGAGTTTCGGGCGCCACAACCGCGATCTGATTACGAGACACGCCACAGTGAGAAACTCCGAATTTAAATCTGAACACGTATAATTCTTTAACGGGAACTCAATGCAGGGTATACGGGCATTTTCTCAATCCTTTCCCATCGAAATGCGGCTGCCACGTTCAGGATTTGATCCATCGACCTCGTGCTTAGCACCGGAAAGCCATAGCGACTATAAAGCACCACGGCAGATTTTCCCTCGCTTCTGTTTCATTTTATCCTGCAACAGCACACAAAGAACTCCTCAGTTTGATTAGGACAAAGAAGCACTGATACCGACAGCAAGGCTTATCGCTGCGCTCGAACTCGTCGAACGGTGTTCTAACGATAAGCGGTTCGGACAGGCTGGCGCGAGACAGCCCGCAAGCCAAGTAGGCAGGACGTGCAACGCTCTGGCAGCTACCGGGCACCTGTAAAGCCTGTAATGGGATTACACCGGCGCCACAGCGCTGCACGTAAGCGCCAACTTACGGTCAATTCGCACGACCTTCCGCACGCGGTGGGCGAAACTGCGCACGTTGCACACGGGCGCACCTATTTCGGTTTATACGCGCGCTGAAGGCGTTCGGAAGTCGGCCCTAAAGAGCCCTGACGCCAGCGCCAGTAAAACTTCATCTATTTCTGATTGTGAGAGCTAATATAGTTTCGCGATCTTCATGTGTCTGTGGAGGGCACTTTGGGTGGGGTGGAAAGCGGCAAAGGTGCTTCAACCCCTTCCGCGCCTGTGCATGGTTTTCTGTGCAGCTGAGCGCATACGTGGGCTACGCTCTGTCTTGGAGGTGCAGTCGAACACCTCTACAACGAAAGCCTCTACAGCGAGATGACCTGTACAACGAAGGATTAATTATGCACTTGCTGGGTTTCTATGTTTCATAGGTATTGTGAACACTTTTACAACACAGGCAAGCACAACGAAGTTGCCTGAGCAACGAAGGAATTTGGTGACCCCGGAGGCTGATTTGTTGCTTAACAATGAATCCCACATAGCGGTACCAACACTGCCCTTCGCAGAGTTTCCTTAGGTGCGCTCTGCGCTAGCACTAACGACAGCGCTAGCTGTCATTAGTGCTAGCGCTTGACGTTAGTGCTAGTGCTTGAAGCTTGACGTGAGGGCTGAAATGAGTGCTGACTCACTTGACGCGCGTGCTTATTTCAGAAGCAGTCCTGCTACGAACATCTTGAAGGTGCAGCGCAAGACGACTAAGACAAAAAGAAGGAATGACACAGCGCTCTTGCGTTTTGTCTTAGCCGTCTTGCGCTGCCCCTTCAAGATGTCCAACCAGTAACAACTTGCCCAACTGTCAATTCTTCTACAGTCCTGCTATCCTGCTTCAGTAATTGCTCAAATCGTACGCTGCTTTCTCTAACGCGTCAGCGGGTGTGATAGCTGACGAACACGTTACATTTAATGACGAAGGAATGATCTAATCGCAACTTGATGACTGACGACATCAAGACATTTAGGGTGCATCATCGTAAGGTTCGTGAAACAGCTCAAAACTAGACAGGGACAAAAGGATGATAAAATGACAACTCGCCGTGTTGTCATTTTTGCCTTCCTTTTTTCTGTGTCTTGTTTTGCGCTGTTACGAACCATACGATGAATCCCAACCAAGTGGCCCAACTGACCGTCTCGATACAGTCCATGTATGGTGGAATAGATGCAAATGTCTACAAAGAGAACAGTGATGAATATAATGTAAACGAACTATGTGCTTTGATGGAAAGGGAGGCGATTTCAGCAATCGATCATCCGCTGCTTCAATCGGCATAGCTCTTGCGTTTCGCCGCCGAACATGCTCTGAACCTTGACGCAATAAGGTTGGCCGCCGTCGCACATTTTGTCAAAAGAATTGTGCACAAAAACACTTAGCGATCTATTTCACAAAGTATCTTTTGAATTCATGTTAGAGAAACGTTTTTTTTTATTGAATGCACTTACTTAGCCTGCTCTATTGTGTGCTGTACAGTGCGCGACAATTACAACGAAGTGACCTGCATAATGCAGCATTCTGGAGGTCCCGGGCGCTTCGTTATAAAGGGGTTTGAGTGTAATGCGTGGCTGGTGCACAGAATGGTCGAGCCTAGATCTCCGGCTCCTTGACGTGCGCTGTCTTCTCGCACGCCTAGTCTTGGAGGTGGCGCAATCTTCAGTGTCGAACACACGTTGAAGCGGCAGGAAGCACGAAGCTTTCGCTCGTTTAGGCCAGCGCTCTTCTTCACGTCAGCCTTGTGGCAGCGAGCGTTGGCGGTCACCGAGTAAGGTCTCTTTATGTATGCGTGTACGCACGGGGCACCGTGCTTGTTAACTGAATGAGTAAGCGAATGCTTACTGCAATTAATACGCCCGATAAAGCTAGAAACCTTACTTTGTAGTTTTTAATACTTTTACGTAGCTGTTTACGTAGTCATTACGTAGTCCACTCGCCTGCACCCGTCGTCAATGCGCTTAAAACAATTTTAAGTTTGCCTTACCAACAAGACCATGCGTTAACGATTGTCGAGTTTGTTTGCAAATTTACTTTGAAAACTATTCATACCAAAGTTCAATATAACATGTGAGGGGTCTCATGAAGATATCGGTAAAGCGGACAGGCTCGGATGGTGTCGCTCAATTTCAGGACTGCCGGCTATGATCGCTGCTACACTGTCACTTAAATGTCGCTTTCTTTTGTGGCAAGACGTTTATTACTGTTCGAGCCGTGTGATTTTTTATGCGCGGTCGTTTGCTTTGGACACAACCATCGGACACGCAGAGTCACTGAGTATGTTGCAATGCGTACATACGTGCCGCTCTATAGCGATCCTTTCACGCCAACATGGGCCCCTGTAGATACGGGACTGGCTAGGTATAGTGGTGGTGGATGACACTCTTTGACGCCGTATCGGCGCCCTGGGTATGCGCCACTCGGTCTGTGTTGGTATTCAATGAACCTGTTTGTTTCCAACTTGGATCACTGGGTATATGCTAAAAGGTGAGTGCTACTCTTCAATGAACGTCTTTGACGCCAACTGGAGTAACTAGCTATGTTCCACTGGGAATGTGCCGCTCTTCCATCAACCACTCGGCCACTTGGATGATTGAGTAGGTGCCACTGGCACTGGCAGGCACCAGTGTGCCACGCTTCAAGTCTTGGAGGCCACGAGGACTTCTCGGCAGGGCCTTCAGATGGCGCAGCGTGTCCAGAAAAAAGCACTCGTGCTTCTTTCTGGACGGTGGCCCCATGACGCGTTTCTCAGCGTTCGCACGCACCAGCGCACCGAGAATCTCTGAGGCCCCGCGCAGGCTTTGCGGCAGCGGCGCTACATGGCGCGGAATGTTTTTAGGGAAGCGCGAAAGAGGAATCCCACTGTAGTACTCGTCTCACACGTAACTCCTTTTGATGGTGGCAGTACGTTGTGCCGCTATACTGATTCCGTGTTAAAAGTGTTACCATCGGCAGTCGTCAGGAGATATGTTCGGCCGCTTTTCTTGTTAGGGAATATAAAATAGGTCATAAAAATAGGTTGGGAAGAGATCTCATACTACGGGTACCAGTTACAGGATATTAAGGGGAGCTGACATTAAAGGGCTCTAGTTCTGAGCATTGTGAGTAAATTGTTAAGTATTCACCTCAGGAGTAAAGGTCTGCAGCGCTGGGTGGAAGATTGGGCGGCACATTATGAATGTTGCGGCAACGTTCAATGTCTGTTTTCCTAGGAGAATCGCATGTTTGGTAATTTTTTCTATACTGAACGCTTGCTTTCCTTCAGGTATCCTTACCGAAGGGCTACAAGGACAATTATGCGGCGCGGTAACGGATCCCGACAGGACATATGCGAAAGCGCTACTGGAACATGTGTGTCTCTTGGATCGATAGTTGAAAATCATGGGTTCGGAAGCTTACCTTTTCAGCCAAAGTAAACTCATTGTCGTACAGAATAGTCCACTGTCGCTTCTTGGAAAAAGTTGCTCTGCCGGTGTAGAAGGCGTCCTGACGGCGGTTGCGCAAATAGTCTCTATTTGTGCAGAACTGCGCGAGAAGGAAAACGCGGTAAGATAAAGGAACATAGCCGCAGGAATAGGACCAAGATTTGACTGTTTGCGACACAGACGGGGCGAACCTGAGTTTCTAAGGGGGCTAACATGCTCGCAGGCATCAGGCACGTGAGAGGCAGGGTTGTCGAGACACGAGTGAAACTCACAGGCAGCGTATACCTCCAATAAGTTACCGTAAAAGGCCAACAGTAACAAAATTTCGGATTACATACTAAGGCTACTTTCAGATAGCGTACATCCAAAGTGGTCTCGATGCAAGGTTTCACATTTGAAGCATACAAGCGGACGAGTTTCAGAAAGGTCGCAAAAGTATAGACGTTCTTCGTATCGTAAAATTCGTGACTTTCAAAAAACGCCTTCATTACAGGGCGCCGAAAGTGACGCATGATTTACGCGCGCAGCTGCTCGGCATCACTCCAAAAACTGGCCGCCGCTCGCGGATGCCCGCGGTACGCTGAAAGGACCTTGTATGGAACGTGCTGGGTTTATGTCACGTAAACCCAGCAGGTTTATGTCATCAGATAATCAGAAAGTGCACGCGTCGTCTGCTTACACACAATATTTAAATGCTGTCAGTAAACAAAAAATTGACATTTACCAGCCTTGTAGCTTTAAAAAGATCGCTCGACTAGTATACGACTCATTTATAGCCAATTAAGCCCAAGCGAGATTCCGTTGTAGCAGGCAAGGACGTGCCCCAGACAACGGAGGCTTGAAGTCGCAAATCAGGGCAAGAGTGCCTGACGAGTTCCTAGCTTATGTTGCACTTACGTTGTATGAATGGCGTTTAGCTGATAATAAAATTATTGGTGTGAGAAATCATCCACATCATCCAAATCAGGGTGGTGCTTCTTTCTCTTGAAATAGTACACAAATAATTTTCGCTTATTGCTGCTCTGTGCTTGATGAAAGTTTGCAAAAAGATCTTATTTTACAGAGCGGAGCGTTCAGTATAGCCCTTCTCAGTTACTTGCATAGTTTGTAAAAAAAAAAAAAACTGAGGTTGTAGGCAACCCTTACATAATGGCTGCTTAACGCAGCCGTACACAGGCGGCTACAGGAGTAAATGCTAACGACGCTTCAGCAGATTGTTTTTTCAATGAACATAGGCAACTGTGGCAAATGCTACACTAAACGATCCTGACTATAAAATTGCGTACCCGCCGTGGTTGCTCAGTGGCTATGGTGTTGGGCTGCTGAGAACGAGGTCGCGGGATTGAATCCCGGCCGTGGCGGCCGCATTTCGATGGGGGCGAAATGCGAAAACACCCGTGTACTTAGATTTAGGTGCACGTTAAAGAACCCAAGGTGGTCGAAATTTCCGGAGTCCTCCACTACGGCGTGCCTAATAATCAGAAAGTGGTTTTCGCACGTTAAACCCCATAATTAAGCTTTCATAAAATTGCATCTTCCTTCATAACTTTAGTTAGTACAAAGCGACGATAAGTGCAAGATTATTTTTAACAGTACCCGTATTTCTTTCCTAAACTTATCAAGCCAATTAGTCTCTGCGGGCAGCGTAATAATTGAGAATTCTTCCGTCTATAACGCGATATTTGAATGAAAAGATATCAATTCGCAAAGTTACAAGGCTGTCTGAAGCCAAAAATGGCAAGTTTTGACAGATTCACGTCGTGCCCATCACACGCATGTTGGATGAACCGCCATATGTACGGATCCCGTAGACAAGTGGAGTCCCAGCTGTTTCCGCTTGAGTTGCGTTTTGTACGATCGTGATAATTTCCGCACGCATCCCCAAAACAATTTTGTGCTTCGATGAGCGGGAAAGGACGCTCGCTGGAATCCTGCCAAACAGTTCCATGATGTGTTTCATTGGCGTGAAAATGTGCATCCTATACGATACTCACTTGAGACACGGGAATCAGGTATCTGCCCGTGAACGATGTGCACTGCATGCCGGGCAGGAATCCGGTGGCGTCGGAACTCGTTACAGGGTCCGGATGCGCCGGTTTGTAACGTCGCGCGAAAAGCGCCACCGAGACGGCCAAGGAAGTCGTGTCGTAGTTGATGTTCTCGAGCATCGCCACAGCACTGAGCTGGAAGGCGAGAGGCAGGGCGCGTCAAATACAAATACTTGCCAAGTGTTAAGCTTTTACTTGGCACTACGTTTATTTCTTTTATTCTGTTTACACTGTTATGGGTGTTCTTTTGCGAGACATGCTCAAATTACCGGTGGTTCTCCCGTCACTATGTTGACGCAGCCATTTATAGAAATGCCGCTCAGCCCTCAATGTGTACGGGACTGTGTGTGAGCTGCATCGCTAAGTTGTACTACAGCGAAGTTTGCCGCTTTCATTCTTGTCACTGGCTGAACGTGCTATTTACTTATTGCCCTAAAGTACGCCTGATGAAGGGCTTGAGTGCGAGTTCGTCCTGAATAGCTTGCCTGCTTGCGGCCGTCATGACGTCGTGACCGCGAGAATATGGATGCTACGAGTGTACCAGATGCAGGCAAGTAGATATGATGAACGCAACCACATACCAGAGGAACATTCAGCATTATGTTTATTGCGGTCCCCGTATTCAGCTTTTCTGGACAGGCATCAACTAGCACCCCAAGCGGACGCGGCACGAAGCCAGCGCGGTTTAAATGGAAGGAGTGGGTTTTTCGCGAATAATTGAAAGTGCAGGTCGATTATTGAAAAGGGCATGTGGTAGACATGGTCTAGAAGACAATCCACGCGAGAAAAATGCAGTGATCACACTGTGGAAACTTAGAATCTTGTTCCCAGAGTGGTTAAAGACTCGGCAATTGAAGCGTGCGGAAACGACGGATAGTTGTACTCGATTTTCGAGACAGAAATGGCAGCTGTGATAAAACTACGGCTGATATCGTATAAGCCACTAGAACGTATGGGGTCCGGAGATTCAGCTTTCAATTCATGCCTATCTCGAAACTCTACACATGGCGTAACACTGTTCCCAAAAGCAATTTTTGAAACACAGTTGTGTAAATTCACGGGGCATCTCTAAAAACCCGAGCTTATCACTGCGCGAGCGTTGGAACCCATGGACGAGTGGTTTAATCCGCTCGCAACTACCATTCTGCTTTATGCTGGCAGTGGTTCGATAGGGTGCTGGGCGGTCTTTTTTTTTTACCGCCACGTAGGACTGAGTTCGACAGTCTCCCACCACATTGTCAAAACACAGAATTCAGGATTTGGGTTTGGTTTTGGTTTTCTGCGGAAGTGCTCTTCAAATGTTACATTTTTTATTTTTACTTCCTAAACATAAAAATGGGTGTTGAGTTGTTAAGTCATCGCTTTTATTACACACACACACACACACACACACACACACACACACACACACACACACACACACACACACACACACACACACACACACACACACACACACACACACACACACACACACACACACACACACACACACACACACACACACACACACACACACACACACACACACACACACACACACACACACACACACACCTAGACCGAGAATGTTCGCGATAGGTAAAATGTACATAGTTCTGACTGATTTGTATCGAGATAATGCTGGTTTCTTTTACTCCTTGTATAAAGTGTGTTTTGTAATTGGTTTTATGTCGCGTTTGTAGCTTCACTAAAATATTTGTTAGGTCATATTGTTGTTTCAGTAGAAGACCCAGTTGTCTGTGCGGTTTTCATCATATTCGTTTTGCTTGCGTAGCAGGGTCGAAAGAGTGTTTATGCAAGAACTGTCTGCACTGGTTCCAATGAAGAGGGCTAGGTCGAATAATAAGCAAATAAACTAAGTAACATTTCCATTCTGTACTCTCTGCAATAGCAGGACTGCTGGACTCCTCATCTCCTAGGCATCAACGGAACACGGATGATTTACGCTACCTGACTTTCTCGATATCGCCCATCAGAGTTGAATGGAGTCGGGTAGATCATCTTGCAGTCTGTCCCGAACTGCCGGTCATCGTATCGGATGTGGCCATGAGCAATAATCAAATCCGGCATGTATACTTGCCTGCAGATATAACGATTGCGTACCTTTATCTACGGAAACATACGCACTGAACTATCAACTAAAGGCACCACACTACTTGCAATATTACTTGGCACAGGAAAGACTTAGCGCGCAGTTCTGCCCGACAAAGTCGTAATCCTTTTCTCACCTCATGGTGTCTAGAGCACCCTTGATGTCTGTGTCTTCCAGGAAAAGGCCTATGGCCAAATAAGATGCCTCCGCCGCCTGACTACGTTGCATTTGCAGCAAGGCGTGAAGGCTCTGCAAAGAGCAATAAAAGACTCACACATGCTAGGCAGCCGCGAAGTTCGTGAGCTGAAAGCGCCGCATTTGAAAGAAATGCATGAACGAGCTAGTTGACATGGTATGCCTATTAGACAACTGATAAAAACCGACGTAGCTCAAGTACAGGTGCTAGCACAAAGTGAAATTTCTATTTGGGTGTGTACAGATAAAGCGGCAGCAATATCCAGAAATACCAATTGTAGCTCTCGGGAAAACATAATCGAAACTGCGCAAGAAGGGTCGTGATGTACGTACATCGTCATCAGGCTATATTCATGTCCACTGAAAGACGAAGGCCTCTCCCTGATATCGCCAGCTGATTCCAACTAGCAGCTGCAAATTTCATAATTTCATCACCCCACCTAGTCTTCTTCCGTCCACGACTGCGCTTGCCTTCTATTGGCGCTCACTATGTAGCTCTCATGGCCCACCGGTTATCCATCCTACGCATTACATGGCCTGCCCAGCTCCATTTCTTCTCTCTTGTTGTTAATTAAAATATCGGCTATCATCGTACGCTCTCTGATCCACACCCTCTGTTCCTGAATTATGGGGTTTTACGTGCCAAAACCACCTTCTGATTACGAGGCACGCCGTAGTGAAGGACTCCGAAAATGTCGACCACCTGGGGTTCTTTAACGTGCACCTAAATCTAAGTACAGAGGTGTTTTCGCATTTCGCCCCCATATAACCTCTCTTCCTGCCTCTTAACGTTACGCCTAACGTTTTTCGTTCCGTGGCTCTTTGCGTGGTCCTTAATATATTCTCGAGTTCCTTTGCCAACCTCTAAGTTTCTGCTCCAAGTGTTAGCACATGTAGAATGCAGCAATTGCACACCCTTCTTTTCAATGATAGTTCTAAGTTTCATTTGAGTTCTAAGCTTCCAGTCAAGATCTGGCAATGCCTGCCGTAGTACTCCAGCCCATATTTACTATAAATTTTATTCTCATTATCCTGGTCGTGAGCCACTATCACAGGAGCCCACGGCGGTGGCAGCACGTAGTTGATGCGAAGTGGCGGAAAACGACCGTGCTGCAATCGACTCACGAAGGGAAAGGTTGCGAAGGGAAGGTTTCCCGACCACACTGAGGCACAACTTCCACGACGCTGCGGAAGCAATCGGTGGGTTCGATCGCCCATGATGCGTAGTGCATAAGCTCTCCACCTGCGATACACTAGTGGTGCAGGTTGAGGGATCTCTACTTTATGCCTCTCTCCCTTTCCGCATATGCTTCCCAATGGGAGCACATATATAGTAACTGTAGTGATGCGCGGAGAGCAGCATCATGTGGTGGTGCTGCAGGGAACCGAGCGTTGCGTCCGGCGTCACGTGACTGAACTCTTTTATCTTATGCACTGGAAGTGCAGTGGAAGTGTACGTGGCATCGCGTGTCCTTCCACCAATGAAAACGTCTCCTGGTGTGCTGTGAAGCTGTGTGTTGCAGGCTGCAACGGCGACACGAAATTGGCGAACGAGCCAAGAAGAGCTACCGCTTTGTATCAAAGAAGTACCATGTGTATAGGCACACCAGAGGCTACACTACCTGCGCATCTTCACATTTTTCGCTCAAGTGCTGTATACGGAGCTCACCCTTTTTTTACACGTCTTGAGCGACGTGTAAAATCTCTTGAGCGGACCGGTTTGTTATACTGGAGCGGACCGCTTTGTAATCACATAATTTGCGAAGTGTAACGCTCAAAGACCCCAGGTGAAAGAAACACGGTGCTGCCTTTGTGAAGTAGCGTTCAGAGAGACCGCTTTGACAGCAAACTCACTCACCGCCAGGACGTGGATGATATCGCGGAAATCTTGATCGTCGTTTTGTCCCGCGTGCTCGATGGAAAGAAATCCGTAATGGCGTATGCCTCGCGTCCAGAGTTCTTCAATCTTGGAACGCCCTGCTGGTGTTTCAAGGTCCTGTGCCACCTCTGATTTCTTTCTGTGAGCGCAAAGGTAAACCGCAAAAATTACTTTATCAATACAGGTTGCTAAATAAATCCGATGGTGTGGTTAATTTCAAATAATTTATAAATTCCGCAGCGGGATTGTTCCTCTAACTAGCACACAAATTAGATTATCAGTGAATAAAGAACGAACCTCTGGTTGGTAAGTGGGTAGCCCTGTCGCACCAAGGCGATTCTAATTTCAGTTATTGCGTAGAAAACAGCGTCTAAGAGTGCTACATATTAAAGACGAATGCTTGAAGGCGCGCGCCCAGGAAAGTGGTCCGACATTGTTTAGCAACAAGGATAAGAAGGGTGGATACATTTTTGCTGGTCTGCTTAGAAAAAGAAAACGTTGAGGTTTCGCCAGATCAAGACTGCTAAAATAGAAGAAGGCATGAACATTTTTTGCTCAATTTCTTCTTGCTTGGCTTGAAAGCTGACATTAACATCGATGGTATAACTCTCGGCGACATCGGGTCTACTTGAACAAAACCCAGAAAAGAAAGTAGCGTGTATGCCAACACGCTTTGCAAGTGCAGCAAAACTTATACCCGTTTCCTCAGGTAGAACACGAGATAAACACTACCGGAAATCGCATCGAAAAGTCCAGAAAGGATATCTCAGCTTTGCTTTCTACAACGCTGCGTATGCTGAAATGCCCACCAAAGTACTCTAAATTGCTTCTGACGGAAAGCAGACAATGACTTATGTTGGTACTTCACGCTCCTGCTGTCACTGTCTGTTCGCGTACTGGTGGATGGATGGATGGATGGAGTAACTTTATAGAAAGGTCCTGCGAGCTACGGGGCGCAAGGTCCCATAGAGCGGGCTACTCCCACGTTGGGACCGGGAGTTGTAACTCCCTGGCCGCATCGTGGGCTCGCTGGACGGCCCAGAGCTGCTCCGCCAGGTCCGTGCTGCGTAATGCGTCTTGTAGCCTGGCGACATCAGTAGAAATGCACAAACTAGGCTACCAAGACGTCCTAGTGAGGTTCATAACTTTTTTTCTTTATTAGAGCATAAAAGATACAAATCAAATATTTTTCCAGCCCGCCAAAGCAATGATGCTTTTAAGCGGGACTGGGCAGTGCTGTGGCTCGAATTCCGCAGTCTTGTGCTCTAAGAACAGAGGAAACAACTGGAAGAAAAATTTACGACTCGTAACGACATGGTCTGGCAAGTAATTGAACTGTAACCCAAACAAAACATGACTATATAACATGTCGGACATTGCTTTTCTTTGTTCCTGATGACACGCACCAAACATGAAAAGAATATGAAAAAACGACCTCGATTGCTATTAGAGAATGCGCTTAGCATGCTTCAGGAAGTAGTTATTTGCGGCACTACATGTTGCACTAGGTGCTATCGATGCCGCTATACCTTTCCAACCGTGTCTTACCCGCACGCGGGGGCCAACCGGTACTTTGAGCGCCATTTCCTCAAGGACCGGTTCGGCACACCGGGTAATACGCGTGTGGTCACCGACGCTCTGCGAACAGAAGCGCAGCGTCCCAAACACCATTGTCTTCGCCTTTGACCAGAGGCGCAGTGTTTTAACGACAACGTCTCAAAACGCTTGCTGCAACTAGGTAAGAATGCGGGGATACGGTGATGATCATAATGATCAATCATTGGTGTCCCCTGTTAATGTTAGCGCAGAAAAATAGTCACATAGCCTGCTTGAATCAATGAAGGTATGCCACACATGGCATACATGCTTACTGTTGTAGCATTTTGCCTACATTTCCTTAATTTTTTCTCTCTTCCTTAGAACTTCCATATTTACCTTGTACACTTACCGAGACCCGCAACGCTTCGCTCACCACCATGCCACCTTACGATACCACCGGATACCACCGCTACCACTGCACAGTATTTGCCGCTGTGCTAGACCGCACAACCATTGGGATCGACCGACGAAAACGGTTACACAGTCACACGAAATCGCGGTCCCCAAGAATGTTTGAAGCAATACATGTACCAAAGAAGGTAGAATGCCCGCGCACCTGTAGTCAAAGGAAAGGCCGTACTGCGTGGCAGAATGAAGAGCCGCGTGACTGATCAAGTGTTCAACCGGAGCACTGAAGCGCGGACTCTGCAGCGTGTCCAGCCGGTCAACGTAGAGGCCGTCGTAAAAGGTGAAGTCGCACACGCCGTCCGCAGGCAGCGGCTGTGACTGGTTCGTCGCAGTCCCGAATACGCAGACCATGGGAAATCGCGTCATGGGGGTTTCTGCGAATCATCGACGTTAATTGTGGCGAATACCAAGGATGCATCAAGGTCCTGCCACAGAGGTACCAAAAGTGGCGTGAAACTATGAAGTCTCTCAAGCGTGGCACCATTCGAAATGCGCGTGGCATTCGCGCAGGCATACTAGGAATGTTTCAGCCTTGTGCATCGGGAGTTAGAACACGCGAACCACCGAGCGTTCAAGAGAACACCAACCATGTATACAAAGGAAGGCAAAAGAAGTACAAAATAAAGCAAGCAGGTCATGGGGCTTCGGCTAAGCGCGAAGCCAATCGGGTGCGGCTGTTTCGCAAACTCTCTAATATCCCTAGAGCTGAAAGCCATTTGCGGAGCGCTGTGGTCTCACAACTCTTATAGGCTGTCGAATGCGCGCTCTCTCTCCCAGTGTTATCAAATTCGACTGTGCATGAAAAAGACAAAGAAAAAAAAACTAGATAAATTGAAACCGAATTTCCTCCTTTCGTGGAAAGGACCCCGCTCCCCACGGCGGGGAAAAGAGGAAGCTAGTGTGAGGGCAACGTGCGAGCTTCATCATTCGCATTTGGACTTATTCATCGTCTTTCCTCATCGCCGCCTTCTTCTCACTGGTCTGGCGTGGATTTTCCGAATTAAAGCAGTGAGTTAGGCAACGCCTCATAATACGGCTGTTTCAGGTAACTTGAGCAAAGGATTAGAAATATAAAGCGGTGAACTGCAGCTGAATGATAAGAACGACGCACTGTTTGCCATGACGTGGTGCCCCTAAAAGTATTCTTTAGTCTCCTTAGTTAGTTGATTATCCCAGGTGAACTATAAAAATGTTTATTAGTCACTTGAGGTCCAAGTGCGTTTCTTTACGTTGCGAAGAGGTTTCAGAAACCAATCCAGTTCTTTTTTTGTGGCAAGCTACCTCCTGCATGGTGCTTTCTTTCACACGGATCGTAATTTTAAACGTACTTAATTTTATACTCGGGCGGCCATATGGTGGCCGGGTGAAAGGCACTTACGCGCCGGAAGGACAGGTTTGGTGGGAAGCGCAGTCGCCATCGATGATGGCGAGGGTAGCGGTCTGCTCGCAGTGCTTGCAACTCTGTCGATCACCTGAACTTCGGGCAACGGAGGAGGCTTCGTCGGCTCTGGGGTGAAATCTTCCTCCGTCTCGGTAGGGAGATGTTGCTCTGCACGCGCCAGTGTGCATTGTGACCATGAGATATGCGTAGTAAATGCGCTTGCGAAGAGTCGAAAAGAGCGAGCCCGACGATTCGACTTCAGCAGAAAAAAATTAAAGCCCGGACGTACGCGTGACAGCGTGAAGTAGCTCCCTCCTATGCGCTTGCCACGACTCGCGATGAATGTCGGTCAGCATCTAGAAAGGAGGTGAGCCAAGCGCACTCCATCCCGGATGGATGCTCTGCGAGATGTCACTTCGTATTGGGTTATTAGCAGTGCTTCGAAATGCGTGATCTGGATTTGGCCGCTGTCCTCTGGTCGAGCTGGTGCAGAATAAAGCCGGTTCGCACCACAAACCGCGGCCGAACGGCAGCGCACAGGCCAGCGATCATGCTCAAGCTGGGCTGTGAAAACGTGCACGACTCCTTTTTCACTGAGAAAGATGCAGGAACTGGGGACATTCATCACTGAACGAAATCGAACCTGACTGAGTATCTGTACAATCGTGAACCTTATAGCACGGCTTGACTTGTGTATCGCACTGATTCGTGTACCCGTTTTTTTTTCAAAGCGAAGCTTTCTTTGCCCTTTCTCTCTACTTTCCAGGCACTGCTGCTGCGGCTGTGGTCGGGCTCGCGCGCGCCGCTGAGTTTCTTGCAACACCACCAGATGGCGCTCGCCTCCGCGCATGCCCGCCGGCGCCGCCGCGGCAGCGTTTCACAGTTTGCGTGTATGGCACTTACTGTGCTTGCTTTGCTATCCGACTGAAATGCCGGTGCTGGGCTGTGGTCGCGGGCTGGGCTGTGGTGGTGCGAATATTACAATGACCCATAGCATGAAGAGAGCGCTTGGTGCTGTCCTTTCAACGGCATGGTGCTTACGTATGCTGAAGGAGCAGGTAAAAACGCCCAAGAAAAATGACTCTAAATTGTGCAATGAGGGTCGGTGACACCCAGGCCTGAAAGACGCGTCGTGCGAAACAAAAGCGTCGTCGCTACGCAGCGAAACGTGATGCAGACCATTGCTGTCATGATCCCGTGTGCAATCTGATGCTGAACCCTCTTAGAGATTATGAACAATGATGCACAATAACGCATCAAACATGCGCGTCTCCATGTATGTTCTGTGGACTACGCAGACAAACAGCAGTGGTGCACGAAAGGTAACGCCTAACATCAACTCACCAATCTCGTATTGGACGAAACGCTGAAGAAAGTACACGTTCGCCGCCATCATCACCGTAGTTTACGTCATTCACAGCAAAGAGCATACAAAGCTTCGCTTACATTGATTCCCGCAGTACATGAGAACCGCAGATTTTATTTTTTTGCTACTAAATAATATTTAACAAGTGCGTCAAACGGGATTCACTCGTATTTCAATAAAGCTAATTTATGATGTCCCTGTTCCACGATGACTCATTAAGGTGTCGTTTTTTGTATCAACGCACGATACCGTTTCAGACTTTCAGCTGCATAGGCTGAACGCTTCTGAGCATTTGGCTCAGCTTGGTTTCCACAATGACTCACTGTCAGAGTTCGGCTGCATTGCTCCAAGGGAGCTACTTTAGAGGGCTCTCATACTTTACTATATTAGAGACTATCACGTTGATTCTTTCTTCTTTTTTTCACATTAAAAATTGATGTCGGGCGCTTCAGTATAGGTTCATAACTTGTCAATATTATATTTTCCTACAACAGTCGTATTTCTCTTTACAGCAGTTGGATTACAGGTACTACTCTACGTATTCCTCTTGCACGCGACACTCTCTCGGTTCCATGCAATTAGTCGATGGCGCCTTATGCTTGAAGTTTCTGGCATGAGACGTCAGAAAACCTTGTTCTACTGCCGCACATTAATAGTACTCCTAATCCAATTTCCAATATTTCACAGGGTGCGCGTAGTGTACGCTTACCTCCGTACAGAAGGGCCACGATGGCGACGCAGAAAATCACCACGGTCAGCACAACGCACACTGTAGTGACGATTGCACGCATTGGCGTAATTCTGCGAATTGGCAGCCGAGAAGGTTGAAAAAATTTAGTGCTCTTTAACTCTGTAAAGCTATCCTTGCACTCTGTGAAGAAGCATAACTAGCGAAGCTCTATTGGGATGACTATATCGGTAACTCTATTAATTTATGCGGTTATTGCGATATTGACTGAATAAAGACACATACACGTGACTTGGTGGTTTTATCGTCATTATTTTCTCTTATTCGTTACGAGAGTCACCATAGCTTTGTGGTCGCTGTGGTACACCGCGATAGGTTGTACTGCTATGCTAGACGCGTTCTTGCCAGAGGTTAAATGTATACACGGCAGGTGACGCGTGGTCGGCGCATTGACGTCCGTGTAGCACTCAATTCGAAATCGTTCCAACAAGAACTATGCAATCCAATTGTCGTCGAAGCGCGCTAGGTCGACGTTAAAGCCGACGACTGTTGGGTACGCTATTGCGTTTTAATATGGATTTCGACCCTCCAATGGGAGTGAAGGGGCGCCGCAATCCTACTTTTTCTATATGGCCATGAAGGTCATGCGTCATAACATGGTCGATAAGATTAATAACATTCGACCGCCACGACTGATAACATCACGCTGAAATGGCAATGCACTTCATACATAGACGGAAGATGATGACATTCAGAGCGACCGACGCGACTTTTTTTCTTCTCGCGAATGTGCATGGGTTTGCGTCGCAGGCGTTTTCGGCGTGCAGGAGACAGAGGAACGGACAAATGAATGGACGAATCGGCTAGCCATATACAGCTTTGTTGTAAAAGGCACATTATTGCGGTTAACAACACGCATACACGCACGCACGCACGCGCACGAAGAAAATCGGGCCGGACAGCAAGTGCCCCCGTTCATCATGTTCGGGAAATTCTGATGCTGCCATAACTAAATACAGTACAGCCTCGTTATATTGAAATAATCGCGAAATAAATGTGCTTTATTATAAGCAATTTTTCATTAAAAGCGAATGAGTTCTATATCAGCCATAGTAGGGCTCGACATGCCCTCAAAGAGCGCAGGATCTCGTAAAAGATACGCTGAAACCCAACCGCGGTTGGCTGTTTCAACATTACAGTGGATAAGTTTTGTTGACGACAGTGAAAAGACCGTCTAGTCTCTATGCTATTATTAGAGACCGGATTATGGGGAAATGTATTTCTTCTTGTTCCCGCGTGCCAGGACCCCTTGCTTTTGATGTTTTAGCCCGAATTATGGGTTAAGAAATGGCTTAGCACTGACTTTATTATGTCTATAAATGTCTATTTCCATCGTTTGCGTCTATAAATACATGTTTGCTTTTAAGATCTGAAAAAGTTCTCTCGGAATGCTTTTTCATTGCAATAACAATTATATGGACCCTCCAAGCGAATTTGTGCCGTCGGCATTCATGTCGCCGTGAAATTCCGCATGAAGTCCTGGTGTGGTCAGATCTCACCCCGCGCGCTGTATGTTGTAGGTACGAGAGAAATTGTGCGAAGCTGATCCGAAAAAGGAATACAGGCTTGATGCACGCCATCTACTCACGTTGCGGGTTTTCCGCAGAACTACTACGTCAAACGTGCTCAAGGGTGAGGGGTGGATCGAGCAGGGAAACAGGCGTCTCTTCTTCTAGCCTGGCCGCGGCTAGACATTGGTTGCATGAGCGGGTCATGCCTACCTAGGCGAGCCGAATAAAGGCTAGGAGAGCCAAGATGACTAGTAAACATCGTGTGTGCTGTGTTCTCGCCCTGCCTAGTGTGAGTTGGAATAAGGGACAGCACGAAGCGGAATTCGCTCGCCGCTGCTGCCGCTCTTGTTCAGGCTAGCATTGTGACAGCGAGTGTTCGCGGCTATTGGGAGAGATCTGTTCGTGTATGCCTGGGCGTGCGTGCCACCATAATTGGGAATTTAATTATTAAGTAACATCCTGATTCAATTTTCGCGGCCGATAAGAGTGCGAAACTTACTTCATGTAGTTGTCTAATAATTCGCTATTACTATATCAATGCTTTGCGTCACCGGCGAAACCGCGACTACTTCTTTTGCTTCGGAAACCAATTGGCTTACTTATTTTCACAAGAACTGGCAACATTAACTGACACTGCTGCTAATGGCAAGCGCACCTGACAATGTGCCCCAGCATATAGCGTTTGGGTATGCGAAGCTTGTGAGGGCCCTTCGCCATCTGCCTGACACTGATTAGTTAGCATTGTCACAGAAAAAGAGCACCGAAAGGATCTCTGTTCAGCATTGGGCCCGCAACTCCATGTTACATTGCAGGCGGGGATTTGAAAGAGAACGAGATACAGCACTGAGATAGGTGTGCTACTGGCCGCTGCATGGAAACGCGGTTGGTGGCGTTGCACGTGTGTTAGTCTGAAACGTGCAAAACTCACTGAAGGTACTGGCGGCTATAGTTGCGTTGTCTCTTTTTTTTTTGGCTTCTCCGCTTCTTTTGTGGTTGAGTAGATATACCTGCCAATGACGGCTCACCTGAACTCCCACAGCAGACCAGCAACCAACTCGGCTTATCTGCAATGAACTTTGTCTACCACGCAGCTATAATCCGCACTTCAGCGCGCTTTCCTATCGCATTTCTTCCTTTTCCTGCATCCTTCACTTGATTCGTTAGTGCAAGCACGGAAGTTCGGCTACTGAATATACATTACACCTGCTCATTGTGTCAAGACGATCTTATTAAGCGTGCTGGCTACAGTACGCGGACCGACAAAAAAAAAAAAAAACCGGCCTCTTGGCTGCTCAGCAAAGCTATGTGAAGCGATGGCTTGCACAATACAGCTGCTGCCTTTCAAATCTCACAAGTGAACGCGGCGTCCTTTTTCTTACCGTGAAAGTGGGCCATACGCATACAAAACATAACACAGGTCGCTGTTTGCGAGCAGTTTATTGCGCCTATATCACCTTCTATGGTGGTCAATATCAGGCTTTAGGTGCTTGTCTTAGGCGCCTAAATGAAAAGTTTTTAGTGCCTAAATATCCAGCCTCTAGATATCATCACGTGGTAAGTTAGGCCGATGCCGCTGCATGGTAGAGCGGCCTTCGCAACGCTTTTTATGTCTGATGATTGATACGAATAAACTTAACAGGTCACCGCGTGTAGCACGCTGACCGGTGCGGTACAGTGTAGATTTTGCGCTCCGCTCCTCGTACGAAGGAGAGTCTGACGCCAGGACCCAGAACAAAATTTGAATGAAGCGGTAATTTGGATTAGGCGACTTCGGTGTATCGAAGGCTTAAAACACCGGGGAGATCGTCGTTTCTCTTCACTAGTGAGTAGATGCCCTCATGCGGTATTATTAGTTTTATTAGAAAATCTGCTGTCGGATTCGCCACTCAGCTGTCAGGAGTGTCAGGAGCACATCCTGAAATGACATCGCTCAGCCGAAAGGCATATATTGTGAAGGCACGATGTAGCCCGTATACACTTGACAAAGGCTTTACTTTTTCTCATAGCCAATCAAACTTCCAAGAACATGCCCCTAGAAGTCTTGCTACGCCGGAGTGCGCCGCTGTCAATGCGTGGTGGCCTAGCTATAAAACTCCGAGCTGGCCAGGTTCATCAGAAAACGTGTCGTGGACTTTACGTTGCCCGAATACTGGCCTTGATTTAGCAAGCGAAACCGTGTTCTCAGCGGCAGTAATCTGTCAAAGGGGGAACTTTGCACGAATCCTTACCGAGATTTCATAGAAGCTGAGAAGAGAGGTGAAAAAAAAGTTTATTCCATAACACGTATTCGCTTCCTTGCCGCAGCCCAAGTTCAAACGTACGATTAAGATATTCTTGCAAGAAAATTTCATGTACACAAGTTGAAGTGGAGAGACGGATACGGCCAGTGTTACTAGACACAAATGGCGAAGAGGGCAAAAACATGCTACAGGCGTTGCTTTCTTAGATGAGCGCTAAGGGCAGCAATTATGTCAATTTGAAAGGATAGATTAATAGTATTGCAAGGTGTCTAAAACATTACTATTGCGGAGAATAGAGCTCTCGCAAGTGAAGGAAGGACGCTCACGTTCGACAGGGCTCGCGCCATGTTGCCAGCTTGAATTTCGCAGCCAATTTTATTGGTAAAGACAATTTGCGATCCACGATATAAAGTAAAACAGATAATTACGCTGATATAAACATCGAACAGAATACAGTCAGAACGAGTCTACGGAGTTTCTTGCACATGAACTTAAGTTACTTTACGTACAATATTGAATATAAATATGTAACTTCACACGTGACCTCTGAGACTCGGCGTAATGGCCGAGAGTATTTCGTTCCATGTAGTTCGAAACTGATGTGCACTTGGTGGGCCGTTGAGTTACTACCAACGTTGGCTTTGCCTGGAGAGCGCCAACACTAAAACCTGCCGAACGCTATGACTTGGTGATCACGTGTTAGGCCGATAAGATTACGCTTGACTGCAGTTGTGTTGATCTCTCGTAATTCTTTCTTTTCTTTATGAGGACAATAGCAAAGATGGCAGCGACATCTTGTGTTGATTTGTCCAACTACAATATCCATTGGAATTTTTTTGCTTCACGTGAACATTTTCATCGAAGAAAATTCACAAACAACTGCAGGTTAACGCTTGCGTTACTACCAGCGCTTCATAACAACAGTTGAGTATAACACGGTAGGTCACTGAAGTATAAGATCTGCAGTATGGGCTTTTAAACCTTGTTTCAGTAGATGCGGCCACGAACCAATTGTTGCTGCTGCACACATCTCCGGCAACCTGGAGTTCCGCAAGCACTAATAGAAGCTAAGAAACTCTCTATTTGTATATGCGCACAAAAACAGCCGTGGGAGTGTTAGCCAGCGCTACTAATTGTCATAGCGGTCGATGTGGAACATAATTTCAGCCAATAATGTCCCGGGTCACATGAACATAGAAGCAGGCAACTGGCATATAAATAATCGTATGCTACCTCATGACATCACGGATACGAAAATCGTGGACTATGCAGCGAGCAAGAATAAAATACAGCGAGGGGCTCGAATTACCGTAAAGCTACGACCACTGCAACTGTCTGAAAATAGGTAATGAACCCACTAAAGGCGCAGTTAAAATTATTGCCTGCAACGTGTTTTATATGTGAGGAGCTTGTAACTATTGTCGGTTGTGACGGAAACCACAGAATCGAAAACGATGCAAGAATAGCACAGAAGACTCCTTCGGCTCTTCCTTCGTCCTCACCTAGCCCTTTCAGCCCTGAGATTTTTTAACGTGCTGAATATTTTTGATCGTTTTGTATGGTTTACTACCACCTTAGAAACAAAAAAAAAATATTATAGTTGGAATATTAGATCAGTATGAGATATGGCGCCATGTCCTATATATAGGACACCAGGGCTTGGTGGTTGCAAAGAGCGTTACGAAGTATTTCAAAGTTGCATAATATTCTCAGCTGTATCATACATCTAAACGTAAAAAAAAAACTTGCATGATGCCAATGTCGCAGTGGTTCTTGCGCGTGAAGGGCTTTACAAACATTCTTTGGGCTCGTTATATGCAGCTCACCATTGCACTTGAATGGCCTCCATCTATTTAATAGCCGCTTTGTCGGATGTATTTTCGTCCTAGATGGCGAATTCTTCGTCTACTGCCCAGCAATTACTGCGCTCCAAGCCTGCACATGCAAACTATACATCTGCCTTTTCATCGTCATCATCTTCTACCTCCAACATGCACACTTCCTATAGTGCAGCAAACATGTACAGACTTATCGCTATAGGAGTCCCCTTGCCACTGAGTACGGCAGTTCAGGCTAACTTATCGCCTCTGGAATAATAAAACGAGAAATCGGACGCTCTCGCAACAAACAGTGCCCTCACTCTACATGCAACTCATGCAGGAAGCTTAACAACCACTGAGCGCTGGTGTCCTATATTTAGGACAAACAGATCATGGCGTACTGCGGGCTATGCGCACAAGAGGGGCAAAACTTCCCGATACAAATACACCCGAATCATATCAGAAACAACCGAAAAATTATGATCGCTATCGAGACAGTAGGTATTGAGCAAAATATTATCAGAAGACGTGGGTACGGCTGCGGTCGTCTTTCTTGCTTTCCGCCATTTTGTTTTCACCACTAGGGCTTTCTGACGAAAACAAGGATGAAGAAAGTGTCGCCTATGCCGGTGGAGGTGTATGGAGAATAGCTGAAATTCTTTTTTGAGCTTGCTAACAACTTGCTTCACAATTTAGAACAATTTCTCTTCGTGTCCTTTCTATAGGACACCAGAGCCAAAAGGGCTAGCGTCATTGCATCGCACGCTGTCGTTACGGGTGACGCAGCGAGAAACATGCCAGCACAATCTAAGAGCGAGGTAAAGTAATACTCGGTTATCAGCTCACTAATCTGGCCTAAAAACGCTTTACGCAAAGTGACCAAGGCCATGCTGCTTACCAAATGTGTTCTCGGCGGTTTCCGCTTCTAGAAAGCGAAGCAAAAGATAAGTGGTCAGGCTACGCAGTTGGTGCAACGCATAAGCTCTGGCAAAAACAAACATTTCAGGGAGTACACGCGACCGACAGAAGCTTGGCCATTCACTTGAACCATGGGACGGCGATGCTTTCTAGTCACCGTTGGCTTTGCTCGATACCATGTGTCTAGTTGCATCGATGAGAGCTGCTTGGGCTAGTGCAGAGAAGGCACATAAATGGAGCATATGAGTAAAAGGTGTGCTTTGCTTTTTTTAATCACCGCCCGAAAACTCCTTTCATAAGAGACTTTTGCGCCAACACAGCGGTTGTTGTAGGAGGGTGAAAACGAAAAATTAACTACTTGCATTCTCATTTTCTATAAAAACTGCGTCAACTGCCCTGTTTTATTACCGGCTATACTCCTCGAGGCTACTGTCACTTTAGTCTCTGCTGTGCATGCTTGCACTGTGTACTGTATCTACTGCGTCAGTCCATTGTCGACCGCAGTGCAGGATGCGACCATGGTCACACCTGTTGTCGGAACCAAGGAGGCACGGGACGCAGGGATTAATTTTCTGCGGTCTTAATGTGGTCACGCAGCCTGGGGAAAGCCTGATGAATTTCGCTTCGAATGCGTGAAGGCTGCTATAGGCCACGCTATTTGTTGAAGATTGTGCAGCTTTGCGAGGCGGCTATGACCGGAGCCTCCGTACCGAAGGATTTCGCCAGGACCTGTCAGTTCATCATTGTCATATCGCAAACATTGGTGGTTCTTTCTTCGAGTTTGCACGAGGCTAGCGCGAAAGATGAAGTGAGTCGTATCGCGCTGCAATTGAGTGGACGCACGAGGTCTGCCTGAAAAGTATCCCACGTCGTTTATCTCGGGACTAACTACATTACAAAGGTAATGAAGACTGTGCGCCATGGAAGCAGGTCCATTTTTATGACTAGCCTGCAGTTACCGTGACATTCGCTCGGGTTTTCCGCTGTGCAGCTGCACTTTTGCTTGGTACTGTCTTCTGGTCTGGGCTCTGTTCTCAACTGGCAAAAAACACAGAGCGAATTGAACAAAGAGACTGAATAAAGTGATGTGTGAAGCTCGGCGACAGCCAATAACCATGAGCTGTTTCGGAAATTCGAGCAGAGTTTGGAGACGTCGCTGTGCGCAGGAAGCAGACTAAAATGAGTTACTGTGGCTTCGAGGAAGGACAGACATCTGTGTACAGTTAGCCACAATTTATGACACGAGAAAGTCATATTGAGGCGATTGTTTGTGAAATGAAGACGTTCATAATGAGACATCGTCGGTTAAGTGCGAGATAAAGTGCTCACCTAGAGGAGTTCTGTTGCACATAGTTGAATAGTTAAAAAATTATGATACAAGAGCTCATGCATCCCAATAACGGGTCCGCAGATATATTTCTTCAGGCGAAACAAAAGAGTGCTTTCAAGATAGCTTTGCATATCTCTTGGATTAGCTCCAATGTCGCCATCATTTGGCTTCTCTCTTCCCATTGTGCATGATATGTGAAAGGTCTTAAAAAAAAGTGTCAATATTACTTACCCACTTTACTGGGCATCTGTGGTCCTAAAAAACAAAAGCAAAAGACAACGTATTCGGCTGATTATATAAAGTTTTCGAATGCACCAGCATACATTTAGGACGACGCGCAGAGACGCCATACATCAATATATGGACAAGTACCGGTACCAGTAGCGTTTACTGCCGTTAAATTTCGGCTTACTGTTCTAAGTGCAGACAGCTTCCTTTGCCTCTTTCGTCCGTTTTCGCGATTGGTGGTTGGTCATTTGATTTCCACAGCCGATGCAGATGATGTGTGCTCTCTAGCGCCCGAGTCTCGGGGCGCCTTCATCATCGAAGGCCCACTATTTCAAGCCTTTGATAAAAACGTGATGTCGTATGAGAGCTGCAGGCGTAGACGCTGTGGTGGAGTGCTTGGTCTACACTGATGTGACAGATGTGGCGCTTAGCAGCTCAGTTCACTGTAGTATTAGGCAGTAAAAGAACAAACGCTACCTAAGTATCCTCACGTTAACAGAACATGAGCCTTGAAATGCGTCATTCTTTTAACAAAGTGACGAGCTTTCTAGAAGCGTACCGCTACTCGGCTACACCGATAATCATTGTCCGTAGTTCTCGCGCATTTTTTTTAACAAACATTGAACTTTGGCAAGAGTTCTGAAGCGATTGTAGCCGCTAGTGGATTGAAGCCATAATCACAATAGTTTTGCCTTTGTAACTGGAACTGTGATACAAGAAAAAGAAACTATGAAATACATTCCGCTTACCCGTATAAAGATACGGCGGTGGCACTGGAAGGAGATTATGGATCGGTGTTAATAAACAATAAACCAGTAACGCAGCGCATATTCACAAGACAGCCTAAGGGCTCATTCGCACCGGCGAATTGACAAGGTCGCCGACAGAGGAACAAAAAATTCACACAGAAATTCCCTGGAAATTGTCCAAGCATGCGTAAGCATTGTGCCACTTGTGCTCATCTCCACGCAGTCCGATGTCATTCTCAATGTTATGAGACTTGATCCGACCACTATAACAGAGAGCGCTAAGGCGACACGGACTGCTGCGGATGGCGGCGCAATGTGAATCGATGGCGCAAGCAAACTATTGCAGGTGGCGAGGCTAGGTGCGCTGATTACGCTCCGATCATTGTAAGAAGTAGAAAAAAATGCTGATCGTTCTTTAGCGTCTTATCCGCCCTGGTCGAGCTTTTATCAACCGTGATCAACAGTGCTTCGGCGGCGGCTGCGTATGGCGCGGTGGTGCGGAGCCTATCTTGAAAGAGACTTGCGATGGGGACAGAGTGCGCCGAGTGCTGATAGCCTCGTGTGCGCTGTGTTCTCGTCGCTTAGTTCGCGTTGAAGCGAGACGAAGCATGAAGGTCAGTTCGCTCGCTGCTGCGGTCCCTATGTTGAACGCGGTCGTCCTACGTTACGGACGGATGGCGGCAGAGACGGACGGGTGGACGCATGGGTATCCTGGTTGGGCGGGCATAGAAACGCTTACGCATTTAAAGTGCTTGCGCGCTTAAAGAGTGACTCAAGGCAATCGATGTTGACACTGGCAAGTGCGACCCAGGACCTCCGAGATTGCGCGTGCTGGCAGGTTTTGCTCCAGCTTTCACGTTTGTATGGAGAGAGCGTAAGTTGAGTGATGGGGCATGGCCGGCTTCTCCTCCACTGGTGTTCGCAACCGAGGGCATTTCGCACGTCGGGGAGGCTTTCGGACGCTTCGGTACTGTTCCTGCGGCTAGGATGAGGCGATAAAAAAGAATGATGTTGCACTGCTATGTAATCCTGTACTTGTTTGAAAATGGCGCCTCACGGTCTACGAGGGGCAAGTGCATGCTGGCGACTATTTATTTTATAGCGCGTTTATTTTTACATTCACTGTGGATGTAGAAGTGGAATGTATCTGCAAGTGTTCGTGATGTTCTGTAAACAAGTGATGGGGATATATGTTCAGCGTCTTGTGAGCTGGTTTTAAAGCTTTGAACCAGTCGCCTGCTGTTGTTGGCGCTTGCTTTCGTCTGTGCACTTCGCCGTTGTGACTGGGTGTGAAGCAAGACGTAGCATGATCCATCCACAGAAACATGCTGCAAACGCTGTATCCATACTTTGATTGAGATGCCTGTTAGAGAACCCCGGGTGGTTAAATTTAATCCGTAGTGCCCCCCCCCCCCGCCTCCTTTACGGCATGCCTCATAATTATATCGTGTTTTTGGCGCGTACACGTATGGGTTTCTTTAATAGTCAATTATGATAAATAATATTTAATAACTGTGCTGTATTAATTAATTTATTATAGCAATCACCACAAAACCACTCAATCCTGCTATGGCACCAACTCCCTTGGAGGTCACTTTTCTTATTCACGAAATTTTGAACCTCGTTTACGAACAGGCACCACTGTTGAGCGTATTGGCATGCATCATCTCACACGTGAAAGATTTCATAATTATTATACGAGAATACAGAAAGACTAACTTTATGCTTGCAGATGTGCTTAGCGTTGGCTTTGTCAGCTAACGGTCAAAACGAACTCCAAGGATGAAAAGTGCCACTTCAATGACAAGAACTCAGGGTGAAATCTTACTGAAACGTGCAAACATAGAAAGAAGGTCTCAACTAAGGCGCAGCAAGCTTTAAGAATGGTTTAAAGAACATTATTAATTCGAAAGTTACAATAATAAAACAGAAATTAAAGAAATTCTCTCCGTTGTTCTGAGTGAGCCTGCTTGTGCCGCAAGCAACGCAACCAGCTGCGAGTCACCGGGCTGGGTGCCGCAAGCAATTGTGGACCAAATGTGAAAAAAAAATAAATATGTTGTTGTTTACTCGTCTATTAGTACACGTAGTTGCCGCCCGAAAAGGCTTTACCATATGCAACCAGAGTAATGAATAAAATGCCAATTACACCGAACAAAACAATAGTAGTCACTTATCTGCATGTCCGCTTGCGGCATGTTTATTTTATTTTTTAGGTATATATTCACTTATGAATACCTTGCATGCCTTCAGAAAGGCACTGGGTAAGGAAGAGTACCGTTACATCAAAGTAAAATAACGGGTATTCGACGAAGAAAGAGAAAGAAAGCGTCACTTGAGAAAAGCATTGATGGCATAATGCAATAGCACGCAAAGTCAAATAAAAAAAAGGAAAAAATAATGCAGGAGAACTTAACTAGTAAATATTACTCGAACAACGTAGCAGTACATAGTAGGCGTACAACTGCGAAAATTGCCATATCAATTACCAGAGCACAGCAATGCAAAGGGAAAAAATATACAAGAAAGAAAAATAATAAGTATATAAATAAATAACTACGCAGTTAAGACGTAGACTCTGCCGTCTATGATAAGTTACCAGTTCAGGGACAGTAGGTGGTGTGTGAAGCCACACATGACTGGCCTAGGAAAATAATAATAAATATAACATAACTACGTACTATAGATACTCCAAAATCAATTGATAAGATAGAAAGGTGCAGGAAAAATAAGATCAGCAAAGAACTATACAGATGATATGGCACAACGTTCGAAGCAGAGCAGGATTTCAAAAGATGAAGCGCGAACCGAGAGAGCGCACTAAGAAAGAATAAACACAGGACAAGCAGCTACTTCGAACTACTTGAACAGTTGCAAGTAGTACCTTGTTCTGGTCTCCGTTCCTTCTTATTCTGCTCTATCTATTGGCGCTTCATCTTTTGAAAGCTATGAACCAACTAGCCTCACAACGTGTTCTACTGCAGAGCAGGAGGCAGAGCTGAAAAATTGCCTGAGATAAATATATAGAAAAACTCCCACAAACGGTGAAAAAAGGAAAGAACAGGCAATGTACACGTTGAGATGTCGCGCGGTCTGTTTTCCACGGCCACCTCTGCGTGTGCAGAGTCCTCAGTTAACTGCACCCGCTCGGGGAAGCTGGGCGCGCATCTCGGATTACATTATCTTGCTCGGGAGCTCCGCTCGCGGAGTGACCAGAGCTGTACCTGCCAGCTCGCGCAATCTCCGAGGCCATGTGCGACCGGCCAGTCGACAATGCGGTAAAATAAGCGTCACCGTATACAGGCGTCTTGTTCCTGTACATCTGATTGTTTCGGCAGTGTGGCGGCTGTGCTCGCGTGACTGTAAAACAGAATAGCTAGCGACTGAACCAAAACGATTGCCTTTCGACAAAAGCGACCACCTGCGACCTTTTGCGACCAGCTTGGTCGCATGATCGCTGCCAGTGGCAAAGGTGCATCAGCCTTATCTCAGTTTCCTTTAAAAATTGGAGTTACACGCGAGCACATAAAAGACGATAATATAATTTCGACGCTACTGCGTCGTGCAAATGAGACCAAAAGAAAGTCTGGATCTACAATCAACTTACCGGCCCCAAGCATCGGTGGCTGTTGTACTGAATGCATGCAAAAGATCATTTTGTAGATATTTTGCGAATTACGGAAGCTAATCAGTGAAAACAAGAACAAATAATCTTTATCTAGAAGCAACTTACCAGCCCCAAATATGGGTCGCTCTGGTACTGAAATGCATGCAAAAGAATATTTTGTAGATATTTCGTGAGAATCATGCAGGAGATTGGAATCTGGTATTAGGGACAATGAATAAAAAGTCATTTATCGTTATCAAAGCAGACGAGGAAACTGGACAAAGCCTCGTACACAGGCTTAGTGGTGCTCTTAATAGAAAGCTTAGGAAAGGGACCCACATGCCTCTTTCAATGTAGCGGCAAACACCATTGAGATTCACTCCTTGCAGATTTCGGGTTTGGATTTTTAGAGCGCAGCTCTTTGGCGTCCGTTCCTGGGTTTCGGGTCGTCGTCGTAGTTGGCCTCGTAACCAGCTCCGCCCCCCTTTCATCCCCCCAGCGCTAGCAGCGACCGACTGATACCGCTGGATGCCGCTGACGCCGCTAGAGAGTCAAGATAACGTGACCGCATAGACCACCGTCGCCGCCATGCAGAAAGAGGAGGAAAGGGTCCCCCCCCCCCCTGTTCTTGTGTGGCGGATAGGGTGCTCTTCAGTTGCCGACGCGCCGGTTATTCGTTGTCCCTGAAACCAACTCCGCAGCTGGGGTTGACTCACTATCGGCGTCAGCGGCATCAGTCAGTCGCTGCTATCTCTTCCCTCCTCCCTTTATCGTGTTGTCCGCTTGCTGCGCGCGCTTCTGCCCCCATCGTTTGCCGCTGGGTGTACACGCCGCCCCCCTCCCCCCTCTTCCTGCGAGTCTCCGGTTGTCAAAGCGCCGGCTCGAACTTAATTCCTTTCTTCGCTCCTCCTCCAATGCAACCCCTGTGCGGTGGCAATCAGAGAGCCAGATCGGTGGCGGCGGATCTGTATATGTGCACCGCCTGAGCCGAAATTGCCGCTGCCGTTCGCCCTGTGCGGTGGCAATCAGAGAGCCAGATCGGTGGCGGCTTGACATAAAGACAAACAGCAATTTCCTAACACTTATGCGGGAGAACATCCCGTTCCTCTCGCTCGTAACGCGTCCCACGGCTGTGACAACCTCGCGAGGCACTTGTATAGATCTCGTCTTTGAGAATGAAGCATTGGTGTACCAAGTCGAACATATATCAGTCTATTTCTCCGACCACAAAGCTTCCTTCATGACTGTCAAGAACTGTTAGTGGAGTCTTTGTTAAAGGAATACGTGTGAAAAATAAAAAAAAAATTCTGTGATAGCGCATACATGTGTTGCTCGATTTCTTTGCCTCAATCTATCGAAAAGGTGAAACAGCTTATTTGCTGCGCTCAAACTTCGCATTAGGAAGTAACGTAATCGTCGGTAATTTTTTTCCCTCTGTTCATTTAAACCCTTTTCGCTTAAGTGTCAGGCAGGGCGCATATTGTAAACTTCCAGACGTGTGCAGTAGTAGCACTAACTACGGCCTCTGACAACAAGCTAGCTAATTGGCATGTGCACGCAGTCAGAGTTTCCCGGGAGCTTCTTATGAAGCCGAAATAAATGGAGCATCCAAGCATCGCGACCAGCGTATTTTTTCCGGCAAGAGTCTGCTGTCCGGCATGTGACACTGATAATGATAATGAGGCAACGTTATATACCGGCAAGCACATCTTCCGTTCTTTTCCGATCGTTTGGAGAACGTGGCAGCACACGCGGTGCTCGTTGAGGTTGCAGAAACAAATTCACGCAGTCGCAAAGCACCACACAACATTCAACAGACCAGCGCCTTGAATTATTTAGTCCGCAATTTCCATGATGATTATTTTGCAATCTTTTCGACGGTAATTTTAAACAGTATCGTAGCACGTATCGCTCGAAATACTATCGTCAGTTTCGTGTCGGAAAACATTCGTGCAAAGGTGTAGGTGGGTCAATCAACGACGAGAACACTTCTTGCGAGAACGCTTCGGCAAACAATCATTCTGAAGGGAGGGAACCTTTCTTAGTTTGACTGGCAATGTGACAGGTGTCGCTTTTGACGAGGGGTGTGATGCTACACGCGGGAACGTTCATTCATCACAAGTGACCTTGCTAGATTTGGCAACGGACGATAGAACTGGCAAAATGTCAACACCAGATCCATGCTGAATGCTCGGCCGCCATTTGAAAGCGTTCGGCAATGGGACCGAGGCGCAAAAAAGACGAATAAATACGGCAGCGGTACGCGGCTGCTGACAGATCTCCTAATCCTTTCGTTCACCTGTCTTTAGGGTGGCGTATAAACCAACATTTACAGGAAGCTGTCGACTTGAGTAGTATGCAGTGGGCAAACACGACAAGAAGCGAGAGCAATGAGCTGTATAGTATGCCCGCTAAAGTAGAGATTAATGAGTAAAAGTCGCATTACTTGCTTGCATGATGTCGCAGAACCTGGCTTGTTTGGTTGTTTTTTTGTTTGTCTTTACGAGTGGCTCATACCCACTATAGGGAATTGGTCAAGTATCGGGTTGGTTGGTTGGTGGAAAAACTCCAAATAACCAAGTCATAACCTACAATAGAATAAGCGCCAAAACTGACGACACACAAGAAGGAATACGGACAGGACAAGGCGCGCCTTGCCCAGGAGCGCCTTGTCCTGTCCGTATTCCTTCTTGTGTGTCGTCAATTTTGGCGCTTATTTTATTGTAGGTTATGCACCAACTAGCCCCACAACGTGTTTTAACCAAGTCATATAAAATTGAAAAATTTAACAAGGGAATCGTCCTAATTCAGTTTTGTATCTCACAACAGCTGAAGCGACATCCCTATTATAGTGTCCCAAAGAAGAGGCTCCGAAAGATAGACTATCAGGAATTGTTAACTTAAATCCAGCACAATGAGATTAGCTTTCTAAAGCATGCATCAATGATAATAGACGGCAACAAGACAAGAAGGAGGGATTCAGTGTCTCATGCTCACCACAGCAAGAGCACGAGGAGAAAGATGCCAGACCACTTCGACGCCGATAATAGTTTAATGTGGGTATGTTCACACTTCTTATGTATGTTCAACGCTTCTTATGTTTTTTTAAATCTAGCTGAAATTGTCGAAGGCGGACAACATACATATAGTATGGAACACGTCAAACAGCACTTCACGCAACACAAGTACTAGTGTAGGCGAGCAGAATATCGTTGCCCTTGCTTTAGGGGCACGCCAAACGCGGTGAGAAAACTGCGCTCGAATTCAGCTTTCAATTCCGTTAAATAGATTACTATCTGTGTTTTTGTATGTTGTAAGCTCAGTAACTCACAGCATTAGCTGCACTTTACCTGTATGAAAATTGTGGTCATGTACTGCTTCATTCACGATTGACAATAAACAATGTAAGCTTGCTTGTCTGACGTGTTTTTTTGCCATTTGAGGCCTCTCGGTCACCTGGCGATATAATAAAGGCATGGAAAGTCATTTTAGAGCATCGTACACACGAACACGAACACGGCTCCGAAAGCGGTAACAAAACACCCAAAACCAGCGAGCGAGCAGCACAACGAACCCTATGAGACGCTACCGTAGCGGCCATATTGCTCACTGCGTAATGATTATGATAATAGGGCCAGCGCCATCTCTAAGTCACATACTTTAGTTCGCAACGCCAGCGCTACTCTTATTTCCTTTGCACTGTGGAAGGTACAGTTTCCCTTCTATAAGTTTGTATAGGTGTTCTGTGGTCGCACCCATAGAGTTTCCTACGAAAATTACTAGAGGGAACTCTGGCGCTGCAGTCGTTGTCCTACCATGGGAATGATGGGAAGTACATGGATTTGTGTTATCTTCGTGCTTGTGGATTCCGACGTTCTTGTGGCTTTGTATATTACGCTATATAAATCTTATTGTCGTTTACTTCAGCGCAATCTATATTCCTCGAAGTGCAGAAGACGCCAGGAACGCGTACAATTGCTATTAACTGCAATGATTGAGCTTGTCCAGGTGGCCAAATCAAAACGCGCCAAGCGTCTCAAGGCACTGGCATGCCCGCAATGAATTCATAAAGGCGTTTCATTCGCTTGTCGATACATGCGTCCGTTGCTTAATGGTTTCAATATCAGTCCCTGTGTTCGAATCCTTCCATAGGAAAAATTTAATGATCTTTATTTATTATTTATTATGCAATACACTGTTGAATATGATGAGTTTACAAAGTCACAAAGCCGTTTGAAGCGAAAAGAACGAAGTTTAGGCAAATCCATCTACTTCCAATAATTCCCATGCTGGGACAACCGCTCACATTGCAGCTTCCGTAGACACTAGCGCCAGAGTTCCCTCTAGTAATTTTTGTATGAAACTCTATGGTCGTACCCAATTCGAGCGCTGACTTCGAGCGACGTCGCCCCAGTGTTTCCGGTATGAGGGCAGCAATATAGGCGCCGAAGCTAGCGTGACGCGTGCTTTATTAACTTAAGTTGATATGTTTTACTATAAAAGTCAGCATAAATATTTTTGAAGGCCTAGCAGTAGGTTCTTATGCCGGCACTATAAAAATTCAATCGTTTGCTCGTTGCGTGCGACAACCGGAAGTACTTGAGATATGTGCATCCAGTTTCGGCTTCGCGCTATTGGCTAGTCGCTCATAGCACTTCCGGGCGACGAGCGACGAATTCTGTATTTGCAGAACCGAGCGATCGCGCGACAAGACCGAGCGATCTGTTCAAGCGACGGCGCGATCCGTCGCTCGGAGCCGTCGCTTGTCGCTGTGGCGCACAAAGTCGCTCGCATGGGGTTTAGCCTTTACAGCGCATACGTGGCGATCTCTGGCTTGCGTGGCACAGCAGCGTCCCCTCAAGGCCGGCGCAAACAAACTAAGCATGCCACATGCCTAACTCGTTTTGACAGGACGTTGATCTCGGCATGATGGCCTACATCCCTCCTAGTGGTGAGCCTCGTCTCTAGACTGAGCGCGCTACGTTTGCGCCAGCGATGAGCAGCCTGCCTACCGACACCAAGTCGTGAGAGACTTCAGTGAAGGCTAGCAACGGGCTGCTTGAGGCGAAGTGAAGGATGACCGCAAATGTGGCAGCGTCCTCGAAGAAAGGCGACCTGTCCAGGCTGAGGGCGAGTCTGGCAGCTACACGGGCAGAAATTATTCATTCGCTGTATGTTTCTCAACAGCATTACTGTGGAGTGCAAGCGAGAAGTCAGGTCACTTTTTTTTCCAGTAAACGGAAAGAGATAAGAACGACAGAGAGCAGCCGAACAGCAATGAGCACATGCGTCCTTGGCACAAATCCGAAGAGCAGCACAACGTCAATAGATATCCGTACCAAAAATCTGCTAAAAATACATCGGCGTTATACTTAAAATCGCGCAAAACTGTTGCAAGGACGCCTTTGGGGAGCTCTTTACTGGAACGTCAATGCATTTCGTAAGTCATTCTACGGACGGGTACCTACACTGTAGAGAATAGCGCCAGCCTTTGGACACTTGTTCAGCAGACGTGACTTCGTATACTGCTTGGTTTCAATTCTCCAATGCCAACATGTGCTATAAAGTAAATGCATGAAAAGGTAATCGGTGTTCCTTTTCAATTAGTTGCCAGGGCATTGACGTTTTTAGTGCACGTAATTCGCTCATCTTCCAGAAACCCTAACAAAGAAAACTGTAACAGCGCTACCGAGCACAACCAATTTTTAAAAAATAAATTGGTGGGCACACAAGCACCCCACATGGCTTTGGTATGTTCTATGCGTAGTTCATAATCAGGGGCCTGATAAACGTTAAAAACTAGTTCTTAGCTTGCAACAACGATGTTTCGTACTTGATCTGAGAATTCAATGCCTTGAAGTTAGTCTTTGTGTAAAAGTATAGGAGACGCATGGGGACGCTTTGTGAAAACAGCGATATTCCAGATTTCGGAGCGCCTTCAGGACGTGATTGAGAAATGATTCAATGAGCCAAGGTACAAATGTATATTAGGGTTGCGGGTCGCATTCCTGAAAAAACAACAATTATGATGGTGGGAATGCCCCAAAGCCTAAGGTCGTAGCAACCGGACACTGCAACAAATGGCCGACTACCACAATCCAAAAGAACTACACACTTACCACGAAACACTTCCATACTACCGCTTTTTGAGAAGAATGGTGACACTACTACACCCGTCTTTCACCAAAGCTGAAATCACGGCCTGGAGGCACCTCCATACCAACACCTACCTTCACCTCACGCTTCTCTCCGCGATGTATAGCACCCTTTACTAACCCCTTTTGGCCGCTCGTCCAGAGCAAGATGCTGTACACCACATCACATCACCCCCCCCCCCAAAAAAAAAAAAAGACGAAAATAAGAATTGGGTTTTGAGTGCTGGCTGACTTCAGTTCTCCAAATACAAAAGTAATGAAGAGATAGTTAGGGAAAGTATTATTTGCATTGGCGATAATCGCGCAAGATCTCCGATGTTTGTCGTATCCATGAAACTTAGTGAGAATTTGTCACAAATCCTCCATTAACAATCATTTCAGACAATCGGGGAAGAAACAAGCGTTATATCAAGGACTAGGATGTCCCCCGCCACCTTCCCCGGAGCAGTCGTGCAAAAGGTCAAAGACAAGATATGTTTACATGTTCTATTAAAGCTTGCATCTGGATGCTTGCTTTCTGGAGGCCTGGTAGATGGTTTTCTCGTAGCTGCAGCCACAAAGCAAGCATCACTCACTCTGAGTGTTTGCCCTTTCGTTGTGCGTTTGTTAGGATACGTCCGCGTGTTCCAGCAAGGTTCTTGAATCAGACATTTCCACAAAGCACAAGCACATACGTGGCACAAGTTGTTGGTCGATGACCTTTACAAGAAGATGCATATTGCTCATAGCTTTCTGCTATCGAATTCTGTTAAAGAGGACCTTAATATGTCAGACTCTGCACTTTTTCACGCTCGTTTAAATGTCTTGTACGCGTATGTTGATCGCAACTGCAATGTGAGCAATTTGCGCGCGCCTTGTTGTGAAGCGTAACGTTCAGACAAAAATGCAGCGCATGGACTCCCATCAACTAATGCGACAGCGTGGGAACTTTATCCGTGTGCCTATTACGCCGTTCTTGCCTGTAAAAAAGAGCAAAGTTAGATGCAGTTGGCTGTAAGCAGCGAACATACACCGGAGAAGTGAAGAAGAACAACCTGTCTGAACTTGACGGGCTCCACACGATGCAGGTCCGGCAGTTGTTGAAGTATTGTTCGGAGCAAGCCGGGGACTATAAACGAGCAGTCACCTTTCGTCTACAGAGGTAGTGTTTCAAAGCCTGTATGCGTTATCTGCGAAGTTGGCAAAAGCGGTCGATTGCGAGCTGGAGCTATATTCCCGGAAGAACGTATTTGAGAATAGCTTCTCTTCTTTGAGATTTTTCATTAAATCGCAACCGTGTGCACGCGAATATTGAGCGACAGCGACAAGCGATGGAAACACGCGACAGGCTTTGCCCTCGCAAATGGCAATCCGTTGCTGTTGCTTGCCGCGTCGTCGATTTTTGGCCAGCCAGAAAATTGCGCTTGCCGCCCGAATGACCAGGCGGTGAATTTTGCCGGGCACCGCGTGATCGCGCTACAACATGGAAGCAACCAGTCTACCAGCTTCGATCTGAATTTACTTTTGTGACTTGCTCTCTGCTATGACAGCAAAAAACAAATAGTAAAATCAGCCATTGCTGCCTCTTATCTAACGCCGAGGACAATGTATCGGTGTTGTCTTGCCATTATTTTATTGAGATAACAATTACATTGTTTAGCCGCTATACTTGGCGTTTTTAAAAAGGAGAAGCTGCAGTTCAACTTGTCAAAATGTCGTTTTGGCAGCTAGCTAACTAACATCCTGGGTCATCTTGTCGACGCTGCCGGAGTACGGCCTGATCCGGACAAAACTTGCGCTGTCCGAGACTTTCCGGTTCCCAAGACAGCCGCAGACGTTCGAAGTTTTGTACGGCTATACTGGGAATTTGGTCGTTTTGTCCAAGATTTTGCGGCCATTGCTGGACCCCTCAGTAATGTTTTGAAGAAAGGCGTCCAATTCTCGTGCTGTGCCTCATAAGCCGCCGCCTTTTATGTCTTGTCACTATTCTCACCCCATCAATCATCCTCGCCCACTTCGACCTTGATAGCTCTAAAGAAATGCGTGCAGATGGCAGTGGTCATGACGTAGGGGCTGTGTTAGCCCACCGTCAGCGGGGCCAGGATGGCGTTATTGCTTATGCAAGCCGCTTCATATCACCGTCTGAGTGCAACCATTTGATTACGGAAAGAAACTGCCTTGCTGTTGTCTGAGCGGTTGCGAAGTTCCGTCCCTACCTCTACTGTCGTCCTTTCTCCGTTGTCACTGACCATCATGCTGTCTGCTGGCTCTTATCCCTAAAGGATTCTACAGGCCGGCTTGGTCGATGGGTTTTGGGGCTCCAAGAGTTTCCCTATTTCGTGGTTTACAAGTTTTGCTGAACGCACCCAAGATGCTCACGGCTTTTAGCGTTACCCTGTTGACGACTCTGACTACTGAAATACTGACACAGCTGCTTGCGTTTTCTCAAAATCCCAGCTCCTCTATATCGGCGACGAGCAATGTTATGACGCCTACATCAAAGCACTCCTCGACCGATTCGAACATTCACTGGCTGATGTAACAATACAAACACACACCATAATAGTAACAGCAATAAAATTATTAGTAACATCTCGTAATTTGGCACTTGGTGACTCAAGTGGTGTGAAGAATACATGTCCGCCAAAGCGCATACACAGCCTCTGCAAGCTGATTTTTCGTAGGAAGCATCGTGTTTTTTTATTAATTGTGGTTTACTGTAATATTACTCTATTAAGTTACTATATCAGGCTAGTACTGGTATGTCATGGTAGAGTCTCATAGTGCGTTCCACATTTAGCTCAACTTCTCAATTGCTAAAGCTTTCTTCTCGATAATAGTGACGCCTAAGACGCTCTCGAGCTAAAATATATCGCTTCAGCTTTACTTAAGTGTCAGCTTTTAGTCTCTCTACAACAAGCTGGAGGAAAAACGGGACAATTGTGCTGATTTCCTCGAGGAATAAGCGGAATATTGTGGCAGACAGGTTGCCAGTTAAATTTCTCTCTAGGTGAGGCTCAATGCCTAACATCAGCACCACCTCGTCGTAAGGTATGATACAACTTTCGGCATGCTTCCTATTCATGTCTCCCAATTGCGTGCTCTCGTTGGAGTTGAGAACTCTTGAATTACTTGAATACTTTGATTTTTCGCGATATTCCGGGCTTTTAAGTATTAGTTCTTGCTTAACTGTATGAAAATCAAATGCCCCTAGAATAATAAGATTGCGTGATATTCAATGTAATGCGATCTTTCTCACTACAGAAATCCATTTCTTTTTTCAAATATCCGGTGATCTAAGTTATAAACATTTTTCTGATCAACTAGTGCGAAACGGCCTACTGCATCGACTAGGGCGCCCTACTATATAGCGCCTAATTTTTGTTCGCTAACTTTAAATTTAAATACCCTGAATAATTACTCTGAAGTAAATAAAAGTGATTTTGCACGGTAACAATAATCTGCGTCTTCTACTGCAAGTTATTAAGGTGAGAAAAGAAGCCCACTATCTCTAAGCGCAGAAGAGGCTAGTAGATAGCGTGCAATGAAACTATTTTTTTCGCGTGTTATCGAACTTTATTTTATAATGTCCTGCGTAGAAGAGAAAGACATTGCCCAAGAAGGTTTTCATTCGTTCTATTCTGAAGGATGAGCTTTTCGCTGGCATTAGGATGAAGCATGATGCTAACGACATTTTCAGACTTTCCTGTCCAGCTGCTCATTTCAACGCCCTACGGAGTCTTTTTTTTCATTGTAGTAATGGCTAACGCAGCAGCAAAACATTGTGTGACGCAGAAAGAGCTGGTTAAACAACGTGGGTATAAATTTACGCCGCGCTTTAACGGACTGTCGTCGAAGCTATTGGAAGCAAACAGCCTGCAGGTGAAATGAAGAACATACTTTGGTCGACAGTGGGCTTCGGTTTGTTGTGTGCAGTCGCCCATGTAGGCTGCGCAGAGTCTGATGAGAAGAGCAATGACGCAGATAAGGTAAGTTGAGTAAACATCCAGGCTCAGCAGCTTGGACATCTGTATGAACAGTGAGACGCAATTAAGCTTTTTTGTTAGTTTTAGAAATTTTATTACCCAGAGCTAGGGTCCGATACAAGAAGAATGTGCTAAATTGGTTGCTCCATCCCTTACCATACTTGGACAAAGTATCGTTCTTCAGCTCACCCTCAAGACTGAAAAACCAGAACAGTACCAATTAACTCGTCCTTGGCACGCCAGTATGCTGCATGGTGCAGTAAAAGTGCGTTAGCAGTGCTAAATCACCCACTTGGAGTTCGACAGACATGTTCCCTTCTTCAACCCGCCTTGGTTGCTCAGTGACTATGGTGTTGGGCTGCTGAGCACGAGGTCGCGGACACAGCGGCCACATTTCGATGGGGGCTAAATGTGATAACACGCGTCTACTTAGATTTAGGTGCTCGTTAAAGATCCCCAGGTGGTCGAAATTTCCGGAGTCCTCCACTACGCCAGCCCTCATAATCACAAAGGGCTTTTGGCACATAAAACCCCATAATATTTTCCCTTCTTCAAGATGCCCAGCTGTGCCGTTACCTAAAGACACCCCGATGAAAGAAGAATCTCGCCCCATGAAGGGAACTAAGCCTCTCGTCGATATTGCCACGTTGTAGTGACGGCGAAGAGCACAGTAGAGAAAGCTGTTATCATGAAAATAACCAATTACTCAGCGAACTTGTGCCCACAAAATAACTAACACAACGCAAGCACAACGGTGGAGGTGAATACATGCGGTGATCGCCTAAATCTGATCGGGAGATCAGACACGTCGGCTATTTATACATGGCTCAGTGAACCTCCCGGCTTAATTGCTGGTGCTCATGTGTGTTCTAGAACGTACGCCAGTATTCCCGTCGTGCACAGAATTTGATCACACGAGGCTCGGCGACAACACAGACAACAGATAGAACCGATGATAGCACCTGAGAGGTGTCCGATAGAAAAAAGTCGTGTTGCGCTGCTTTTAACATTTGTTAGCCGGTGAAAAAGCGGTCACCGCATAAAGATAAGCAAGTATGCGTGTCATTATCTAAAAGTCCTACGATGGCCCTGGATAAGCTCAGAATAGGGAAATTGCCGGAGGTTACAGTGCCGGATTTGAATTAAGAGTTGATGCATGGGTTAAAATTATGGCGTTTTACGTGACAAAACCACTTTCTGATTATGAGGCATGCCATACTGGAGGACTTCAGCAATTTCGACCATCTGGGGTTCTTTAACGTGCACCTAAATGTAAGTACACGGGTGTTTTCATGTTTCACCCCAATCGAAATGTGGCCGCCGTGGCCGGGATTCCATCCCGCGACCTCGGGCTCAGCAGCCCAACACCATAGCCACTCATCAACCACGTCGGGTATACATTGATTAAGGTAGTCGAGAAGGATGCAGAAATGTTCGAAGGGGCAAGACGGATGAAGGGGGTGCGTGTTTCCACACCCATTTGGCCAGCTCTAAATATCGCTACGAAGGGCTTCTGCAGTTCTCATGAAGCAGCGAATTAATCCGCTTCTGCGAAGGGAACTTATTGCATGTTGAGTGCGTGGCACATTTTCTGTTTGCCTGCACATATAAAGTTCAGCACTAAACGTATTTCCCACATAATGAAATGCAAATAATTTCTTGTCTATATCGCGAACCAATTGGCAAGTCAAAAGTGAATTGGGTTTAGCTATTTCTTGCTTATTTTAACCTCATGCTCCACATACATTACAGAGAGGAGCAGTAAATGATGATAAAGAGCAAAAATTAAAAAAACCCATAAATGTGTTCTTGCTTATAAAATCCTATATAGAATAAAATAAAGGCGCGACAGTAAATGCTGCAAAATAGTGGCTAGCAATGAAAAACTACATCGAGAAAGGAAGCTCAACAAAGATATGTTACGAAATATTGTTTAAAGCGGTCACATATTTATCATGGATCGGGACTGTCACTAATGGTGCAGGTGGACAGTTCGAATCATTATAGGTTCAAGGTACGTAAGAGTGCACAAATCAATTGGCCTTGCACATGGGCAGGGTCTACACGACGTAAGGTATAATCGGGAGAAAGAAACCCGCGGATTGCGTAAGCAAGGATGACAATACAGTTTATGAAAGAGTCCTACACGAAGCATTATATAATACGTGAAGCGTGGAAAGGCAACTGAAGGCTAATTTTCATTAACGCGATCCTTGCTGCTCGCTTGTAGTTAGACAGTATAAAACAAACCGAGGTATTTTGTACCATTTTGAAAGACTGTACAAAGTTAGTTCGACACGGATCCCAAATTGGCGCGACATATTCATAATTAGTGCGGATGAATGATTCCTATCAAAAAAAATTTGCAGAGGAAGGTGATTTGACTAGGTTAGGGCGAAGATATAGTAGTATGCGACTACCGTTTGGATAACGCAAGATATTGTGTACCTCTATTAGACTTGTACTAACTTGAAAACCTAAGTGTTTATAGGAGAACACACTGTCTAATTGTGCGTTGCTTATGCGTTAAACAGGTAAATTATTAACATTCCGGGACACACGCATGAATTTACACTTGCTACTGTTAAGTTTCACGCGCCAAGTGTTACGCCACGCAAGTAGCATTTAGGTCAGATTGGAGAAGTGAACGTAGTTGGGATTCAATATTTCTCGCGATATTGAGCAATGATCAGCAGACAAATGAACACTAGAAGAAACACAGGATGGTAAATCGTTAATCTAAGTAAGGAAAAAAAAATGAAGACCAAGGACCGAACCCTAGGGCACACCAGAATTTACTGCGCATTCGCTCGAGTCAGTGCCGTTAGCTGAAGCAAACCTGGAACGGCCAATAAAAAAGCTTCAATCCAAGTTAGCAAGTTGCAATAAAGTTCAAGCAGTCTGAGTTAACACATTAGCCATTGTGGCATACTTTGTCAAACACTTTAGAGACGTCAAGGAAGATACAAGCGGTCTCAACCTGTGTTAAAAATCAAATGGAGTTTGTGTACAAAAAGTTTTACTTAGTTTCGCATGAGTTTTGCATGAGTACAATTAGCGAAATCTATGTTGCAATGTTTTTGAAGAAGGATGAGATTCCAGAAAAGTAGCAGCTACGAGGGCAAGGTGTGCTCTCGTATTAAATAAGGTATGCTAGTGAGTGAAATCGGTCTGTAATTAAAAGGAGAATGCTTGTTATCTAAGTTGTGAATTGGGCAACCTTTCGGAATTTCAACTCGGATGGTTGAACACTCTCGTTAAGGGATTGCTTCAAAAGTTTTGTCAAGATGATAAACGAATACCTAGATGTGCTTCGCAGAAACGTAAGTTGATCTGGTCAAAACCTGGTGCATAGACGATTTTACAGACTGTAACACATACAACGCAGGCAGGATTAATAACTGGAACGTCACAGGATGGTAATATGGTTGTAGCTCGAGCAGAGTAGTATGCGTAGTGAAGGAAGCAGTTTTGAAAAAATGGCGTTTAGCAAAGCAGAACACTGGTTTGTTGGTATGGTATTACCGCGGTGGTCAATAAGTGAGATGAAGATTCCTTTAAAGTTCTCTACCTTCCAACTTTTCAAAGGATCGGGATTAAGCATGGAAGGCATGGTGGTATGTGTGAGCGTATCTTTAGCGATTTTCAAGGTGTGTGTGTTTATTCATCAGCGCATTGTTTGTAGCCCGACAAACAAATCATAGTGTAAATTAATTTAGCGGATTTGAACAGATGATTCATCTTATTAGACACTTTTTTAAATTTGGGGTTTATCCCGGATTCACTATGTTAGAGGGAATTGTGTTAAATGTTTACCTACTTATACGTTAATTGAGTGACATTTTTACTAAATATGTCCTGTTAGTCTGCACATTACGACAGTGAAAGTCATGCAGGTAGTCATGGAGAAATTCTGAGTGTCTTTACTTTCATTATATATAGCATAGAAGCCAGCCTTGCTGTAACTTTGTAATGCTTTAGTCGAATTTATTCGTTTCGGTTGATCAAGGCAGACTTTAAATGAAGATAAGATATGCCCGCTTTACATGTAATAATACACAGTAGGGATAGGATATGGTGCCAGCCATCTTATTTATTCTCCGTCCTCGTCCCTTCGTCGTCTTCGTTAAGATACCCTGTAACTTCTTCTTCACAACATCCACGTACAGACCCCCCCCCCTTTTTTTTTGGAAGACTCATCCCTCCTGGGATGATATATAAATACGTTCCCAATTGTTGCACACTCGAGCGCGCCATCATCGTTGACGTAAGGAACTCTCTTGAGAACACCTTGTTGCACTGCAGTTTGCATCACGCGATACGGTCCCATGTACACCGGCTTCGTACCCGGAAGACCTTTTCTGATGAATACTAAATCGTTCAGCTGTGTACGGGTTATCCGCGTGTTGTGGCGACGGTCGAACTGCCTCTTCATATCTTCGCGGTATCGCTGGTAGAACTCCGCAGTATCTCGCTACTCGCATAATTGCAGGCGGTCAGCAATATCAAGCTGTGGATCAGCAGGGAGCACCGGTGTTTTTTCAAATGCTGCGAAATAGGGACTACAGCGAATACTCGCAGTGTGCGACCGATTGTGACGAGCTACAGCGGCCTCAAAGAAACATTTCCATCCACCTTTTAAACAGAAATACATGGAAATAAACTGTTTCAAGTCTCGTATGATTCTTTCAGCCATGCCATCTCCTGCAGGATGGTAGGGCGCGCAGCGTCACAAAACAACTCCTCATTGCTTATGCCACTCTTGGAGACGCTTGCTTACAAATGCTGGTTCGTTGTCTGATATTACTACTTTGGTATTCTTAAACATCTCTCGTCTCAATAAGGCGATCACACTATGTGCGTGTTCTCTACCCGGTCGTGCGGCCACTATTCTAATGCACTGGTCTATTGCCACTAGGAAAGACTGTGTTTTTCTTACTCCTGTAGGCTTTTTCTTAAACTCTGCAAAATCGACCTGGATGACTTCAAATGGTATGTCAGAATGTCAAGGTAGGACCATCTCATCTGTTCTCTGAAGGTACTTTATGGACTCAACATAGATGGCAAGACTGGACGTATTTTTGGACATCGTCTTTCAAGTATTTCCACCGCAAGCGCTGAACAATCTTGCGATAAGTTCGCCAGAACCCATCGTGCCCACCAGAGACCGGGGAGTCATAATAAAGTTCCACAATTCGAGGCACCATTGTTTCCGGGACTACGAACTTTCCATCGTGTAACTCCAGTTCACTAGTTCCCTCCCACAGCAGAGTTGCGCTGACAGTCTCCTGATCTGTGGTTACCGCAAGTCTGGAGAGTGCGCCTGCATCCTTCAGGTGTTCTCCAGGTCTGTGATGGACCACGAACACAGACTACTGGAGTTCACTCACCCACCGCGCAATTTTTCCGCTAGGCTTTGCGAGGTTAAGGACATAGGTTAAGACTTGGTGACCGGTAAACAGCGTGAAGCTCCTGCCATCCAAGTAAGGTGTATAATAACGTACGGCCATTAGGAATGCCAAAGCTTCTTTCTCCGTAGTCGTGTAATTCAGTTGCGCTTTCGAGAATGTATACGAATAATATCCTACGACCTTTTGTTGCCGGATCCATGGAGCTCCTGAATCCCTCTGGCGAAGCACTGCGCCTGTGCCGTAATGAGAAGCGCCGGTGTTCAGCGCGAAGGGAAACTTGAAGTCTGGAAGCGCCGGAATTGGTTCAGACGAAAGGATGCTTACAACGCTTTCATAAACGAAATCACACTCTGCTGTTCAGCGAAATGGCACATTCTTCTTTGTCATTTCTGTGAGGCACTTTGTTTTCGCAGCATAATCACCAATGAACGCCCGAAAATGCCCGGCAAAGCCGGGAAATGCCATCAAAGAATGTAGGTCATACCGTTTCTGCATTTTTGAGATTAGTTCGACTGATTCCTGCTTTGTTGTCTTGGTTTGGCCATCAAATACTTTACCTAGAAACACAACTTTTCTTTGGAAAAACTCACTTTTTTTGCCCTGAATCTTGAGCTCCGCATCACTCAGTGCTTCAAGTACTCTAGCAAGATCCTCTGAGTGCTCCTCATCATTGTGATAGTAAATTATTAGATCGTCGATGTACACGTTACAAACCTTCCCAAGAAACGGTCGCATGACGTCATTCATCATCTTCTGCAACCAAGCGGGTGAGTTCTTCAATCCAAACCGGAGTTGGTTATACTCATAGATGTCAAAAGGGGTTATGAAGGCTGAGTATTTCTTGTATTCTTCAGAAAGTGAAACTTGCCAAAGTCCTCTACATAAATCAACACGCGAAAACACTCTGCAGCCACTTGTCTCGTCTATGATAGAATCTGTTCATAGCATGGGAAAAGGAAAAAGCTCTGTATGCTTATTAATTTCCCTGTAATTTGTGCAGAGTCGGATACTTCCGTTTTCCTTAGGTGCAATAGCAATGGGCGACGCGAATGTAGATGTGGATGGACGAATTATCTGTGCATCCAACATCTTTTTAAGCTCGTTCTTCCGCCACATTCTCTTCTCCCATGATATATTTTATGGCTTTCTCTCACCACTGTAGCATCGCTTAACTTAATTGGTAGCTCAAACTTTGTAGTTGCCTTGAGATATCCCTGTAAGCGTAGCAATTCCGGGTAAAGTCTCTTAAGATCTCTTCATGACGATGGCTGCCGCAGGGTACTCGAAGAAGTTGAAGAAACGCTGAGATTGTGCGGCTTTTCATCCTTAGTTGCGTCTCCACTCCAGTAGACACTAAGGCGAAGTGCACTGATGGCTGGGCGTGATAGGAGTAATTCATAGGGTACTCCGTCGAGTACTAGCGCCTACGTACCAACCCTGTTGCCGAGACAGGATATGGTTAAACATGCCTATTTATTATCAATATCTCGCCTTCCGTCCTATCCATGTACTTCCACAGCCCGTCCATGCACTTTCTCATTCTCAACAATACGGGAATTTATAATTGTGATGTTCGCTCCACTGTCAACTAACGCGCTCCTTTCCTTTCCATCAACAAAAACAGACATATACAATAGGTTTGCATGTGACAAATAAACAGCTTCTCTTGGCGTCTTCAGGTGGAAGCCGAAGCCCTCTTTATTTAGCTTTTTTCGCCACAGCATCTGACTCTTCGTGTTGGCTTGAGCCTCCTTGGTCAGTCAAAAAGGATGCGGGAGGAGCGGTAGGCTTCCAGCTTGCAAGCGGCCGTCTTTCATCATTCTCGTGTGGCAGTTGGGCACCTTGCACCAGGCATCATGGGCTGCTGCTGGGGTCCCGAGTCTTGTAGGTAGAGGTTTCGCATTCCCTGAAGAAGTTCTTCAACCCTTTTGGGCCCTCTCACTTGTATTTGCTTCTGAAGGTCCGGATTCAAACCATGAGTGATAAGCGGAACCACAGACGTCTCAGGCAAGGCTGAGTCAGCCAGCTGGAGTAGTCTCCTTTTCTCATAAAAATAACTGAGTGCAGGCCCAGACCTGTACTTGAATGCGATAGCTTTATCCCATAATGTTACGTTGTTCTCTCCAAAAGAGCAGAGAAAATGCTCCTTCCACTCCGTCTATGGCTTGTTGCTGTGAGCACTGACACGCAATTCGTACCAACTCTTGCCTATTCCTGATAGGAATAGTGGCATGTTTTTCACTTTATCTTCATCACTGTGCCAGTAGTTTTTATTGCATGCATATTCATAAAATGTTTGCCAGGACTCGAGGCTACTGGAATCTCCATCAAACATGTCTGGCTTCCAGTATTCGAGACTCAGCCTGTTCATTCCTGTTTCAGTCACGTTTACAGGCAAACGCATTAATTCATTTTGCTGCCTGTTCTGTTCCTGTTGCACTTCTAGAAACTTAGTGAGTAGGTTGACGCCACTGTCAGACGAAGCGACGGTAGCAGGCTTCGCGCAGTTTGGAATTGGAGTCAGCACAAACTTCTCATAATCTTGAAGTTTCATATTCAGCTTCACTTTTTCTTTCGCAACTAAATCATCGTAAGTGAGCTTCGTTCTAGCGCTTATATAGGAGACAAATGCGTCAGTGTTCACTGCTTCCGGAAGAGCTTGTTCCTCTTCATCTTGAGGCATTGCAGCCAAGATTCGCATGCCACAGTGTTCATTTGCTCCAATGATGAAGTCCACACTGATATCGACTTGAATGTCCACACACAAAAAATGCGGCTGCGCCAATTAGTGCTAATACACAGTTGGGCTAGGCTATGGCGTCAGCCATCTTGTCTTGTCTTGTGTTCCAGACAGTGGCACATACCCACTATGGGGAAATGGCCATGAAGCAGGTGGTTTTCCATATGTTTAGAAGTAAAGCCAAACTAGATTTAAATAATGGAGCGTGGGACTAGAACTTTAATTTAGACGTGTGATGAAAATATTGTTATGGATTTTGATAAAAAAGTTAATGTACATAAACGAAATAATAGAAAATATTGATAACTTTAGAAATTCAGCAAGGTATTCTTTTTGTATCTCCAATAAAATTATATTCTCCACCTTCGTCCCATCTTCGTCTTCGTTATGACACCCTGTAACTTCTTCACAGCGTACGCGTTCATAGGATGCTATAATAAAAAAAATATCTATACTCAGGGATAACTTTCTGTGGAAATGGACAGAAAGCTGCGGGAGAGGCGAATGGGGTGTAGCTAGCTGTTCTGTGTTACTGCAGCAAAGTAGTTCCCGATTAATTGGTTTCGGTTTCAGGTATGGCATGACAGATGGCCATTTGCTGCAGTTCATTTCTTCGCATGTGATCTGTGGTTGAGTGCTTTGAAGCACGATCACCCAGCATGCAGGAAATATTGGCGTCTCCTTCACAATGCTTCATTTGTTTCTAATCACAATTAAGCCAACGGTTTGACTAGATAACTATGACTGACCTATTAAATTATACCGTGGACAATACCGTCCAACTCTGTATCGTCCGGAAATGACGTGAATTTTGTCAGCGCTTCCGTTTTTAGGGCTTGCACTGATATGTAAGCTCTTCTGAAGCTGAAAACTGGGCAGCACCACGAACACGTATACCGTACTTACATACCGGAAGGGCAGCACGCACACATTGCGGCGCAAAGTGTTATCCCGTTTGGATCGCGTTATGTTTCGCCGGCACCAATGCATATTGGTGTCCCACTGCAATAGATGTCCGCACATCAAGTTTCATCCTAGAAGCCAGTGCTCGTTTCTCCCCTGGCGGAATGATTTCGCCGTCCACGGGTGTACATTTCCGTCGCTTCGCTTCGCTTAGCCCACGCTGCGCGCGAAACGTCTCTTGTTCGCGATGGCACCCCTTCAGAAGGCTGGAAATTACTAGTGTGTTGTTGATCGGACGAGAACCGGCGTATTCAGCATGGTATGGCCGATGGCTGTGTGTTGCTGACTGCCACAACAGTAATATTAACAGGAAAGGGTTGAGGCCACTAATGAAATTGTACGGATTCCCAAGAAAAGGGTACAAAAAAAGGCAGACGACAGACATGCATTACTGCAGTGTGCCGAACAAAGTAAGTAAACAACTAGCAAACGAAGCCATCTGGTTCGTTGATCGCTCGAGAGTGTATGATGATTCTTAAATGCAATCCACATGAATTTCATGATTACTGGGTATATAATCCTTTTCTTCAAACAAAAACTTTCAGTTGTGAAATCAGTGCTTGTCCTGTCTTCTTTCTCGTACTTCGTTTGTGTGTGCGCTGCCTAAGAATGCGAACAACTTCTGCTGCTTACGCTGTCAGTGGTCAGAGTTCACGCGTGCCGAGAAATTGACTAGGTGCACGATGCATTGAACATGACCGGAGCTCATTCCTTCATCACCACTACAGCGATCGATCAAGTTACTGAAAATACACGCCCGTGTCTTGGTCGCGCCGGCATTGCTGAAGCGGAAACGATTACCAATGCTTTCAGCTTCTGTCTCTTGACTACTGTCAGAAATTTCCAAGCTATTTACACTGCTGTCTCTATTTTGTATTTGTGCTATGCGGCGATATGTGTTTCTACACATGTGTAGAAACACATGTGTAGAAGCCGCACAGTGCCGATGGAAGTCCGTGGTCGCCAACAGGGACAACAAGGATTTGTAGCACACATTTTGTGGGAAACTGCAAGAAGGACTCTAGCTAACACGCATCGTATGTGCCGACAATTTTTCCGGTGGCACATACGATGTCGTCTCCGATTAACTGCTCCGCGTCACCGACGTTGCTTTTTCACCAACCAGCCGAAGCCGGTGGTGAAACATTGTATTAACGAGAAAAAATATATTTTAGTGGGTAATTTGCGGGAGAGAAAGAAGGCGACAGGACAGAGCGCATTGTTCTGTCACCTTCTTCCTTGCTTCAAGTGACCTGCACCCTAAAAAAAAGTTTTTTTTTCTTGTTTTAAGATTGTATAGCAACACTGGATTGAAGCGATCATTCTTTATTTTAGTTTTAATAATGTTTGAACGCTGGGTTGTACGCACACAGGGTATCCCACATAACTTAAATGAAAGGCGCATCGGAAGCGAATTGAACCGAACGCATACTATTCGCAAGAGCCTACAGTAACGCAGACATTTTTTTTGTTTTCCCCATACCTCGCTAATTATTTAAGTTTAATTACCCAACTTTTTAATTATTGGCTGAGGACCCCAAGTATGATACGCAGATTTGTAGAGTACCTTCAGAAACCACGGATCGTGTTGTTTCCTTTACGATACGTCTCACGTAGTCCTGTTTTACGGGTTGCAAAGAAAGCCCGCGAAATAGAAAAATAAAACCAAGTGATGGAGCGTTTGCGCAGTTGTATTGTGCTGCTCTCAAGCGTGCGTTCGGTGAACAAGGTCGGCTGCACCGTGACTAGGCCAGCCGCATGCATTTTCGCCGTCATCCGACGAGAGCCGACCTTGTTCACCGAAAGCGCGCTTTGGTGCAGCACGATACCACGGCGCAAATGCTCCGTCACGTGGCTTTTTTCGTGCTTCGCGGGCTTTCTTTGCAACCCGGAAAAAAACACTACGTGAGACGTATCGTGAAGGAAACAAGTAGAAAGGTTGTTTGTGAAGGTGCTTACAAATCTGCGTATCATACTTGTCGTCCTCAGCCAATAATTAAGAAAGTTGGGTAATTAAGCTTAATGAATTAGTGAATTATGGGGGGAAAAATGTCAGAGTCACTATAGTCTATTGCGAATAAAATGCGTTCGGTGCAGTTAGCTTCCGACGCGCCTTTCATTTTTGAATTCTTGGCTCGAATTATATAGGACACCCTGTATAGTGATGTGCTGATTAATTTGCTCTGTTCACCACTCTCATCTAGGTCCTATGATGAACTGATAGTATCTTGAAATAAAAACAAGTTTATGGAGATCCCAAATATTATGAGGATCTTCTTATATTTTAGTGCAATGCAGTTGCCACACAACGCATGTGACGATTGTATTAACGCGCCACTTCGTGCGTGTTGCACCCGGTGAAGGCCTCAGGTATAGTGCCACGGAGGCAGGACAAAAGAGCGACAAATATAAGCACACACGCCGCTCTTTCTAGCGATTCACCGCAAAAACAAATTACGGCAGGACTCATCTATGGTTGACTGTCGTGGGTGAAGCGAATATCACTAGAGCAATGTAGGGACAGACCCCATTTCTGAAGTCACGTTTATTTAACACGTGCATTGCGATATTGAGACTCATTTAGTCGGCTATATGCAACATGCCTCGATATCGTCCCGTTTCGCAATGGCACTCGTTTGGCAATGTCGCCTATGATCATACACTCTTAAGCAAATGTGCACCCTTTGGGGAGTATATTTGCCACACAACAATTATCGTCATTTGTCTTGCTTACGTTTCCTTCCTTGAAAGCGATGCGCTCGCTACTTTCCTGTCGAGAATGCTCTGTCCTGCTGATAACGGGCATGGCGTTCGTGACATGGAAGTACGGGGCTCACAGGGTTAAAGAAAGGAAATGCGGACAAGACAGATGACGATTACGGTTGTGTGGCAAAAGGGTGCACTTTTGCTTAAGAGTGTAGTGGGATGACGCCGACTGTGTGACGCCGACGCAGCGACGATAGAGTAAGGAAGCAAGAATGGTATGATGGGACGATAAAGGTGATATAACGACGATGGCATTACGACAATAAGGTGTTGATTCCGTCAATTATGACGATGGCTTAAGGACAACAGCGCGACGATGGCAAAATGAGGACAATGAGATTACGGGGACCATATGACGACGATGGAGTGACAACAACGTTATTACGAGAACCGAATGAAAAAGCTGGAATGGCAACTGTGGCGCGATTACGGAGGCGCGAAGACGACGCTATGACAACGGATATAAAGGGTGTTGCTTTAGACAATGCAATTTTTTTTAGAAAGACGCTATTACAGTGAAGCTTCTGTCGTCTTCGTATACGAGCTCTACGGTGAGGCAGGAATACTTTGCCGCTGCTTAAGTTACTCCGAAAGACTAATCAACAAAATGTATTAACATTTTATTATTGTCTTACGGACAGTTGTTTACATCACAAATTTCAAGGCAGTCACACTTCGTACCATCGTCATTATTCATCTTGAAAATTGCAACAAATTAGATATATTTATAATCGAATTTCAGCGGTAAATCGCGGCAGTATTGAACCCGAGCGTCGCGGGAGAATTGATAAGGCAGCGCCGCTATCATATCAGACCGAAACTCTCCGTGACTACAGGGACATGGAACATGGGTTAACAAAATTCGCTGCGGCACTAGTTGATTGATACGGATAAATGAATACTGTTAGTCTACTACAAACGAATACGTATCCCAATCCGTCGCTCTTACATAAAATCTATCCGGATACTTACACCAATACTACTTGACGCGATTGGGGAGAAATAGCCACGTTAGAGCGCATGCTCTGGCGGTGTGCCCGGTCACGCTCTATCATCGCTAACAGCTCGGCCAGATGGGAGGCGGTTCTCCGCAGCCTCTTCTGGTTGACCAAATCTGGGCTGTCCAGCAGGCCCACGATGCGGCCGAGAGGCTCTGTCTTCCGGTTCCCACGTGGGAGCGGCCCGCTTCGTGAAGACTCACGATCTGCAGGACTTCTTTAAAGTTTCACCATACCATACAAAGCGCAGTTGCAAGGCTGGACAAAAGAAGACACTCACACACGGGACAAGCGCTACTCGCAAATAATTTTTATTGTGGTCATTTTGCCTAATTATATACACAACAGAACAAGATCGCACCCTCAGCAACCCTGTTGCCAGACATTTCAAGCGGTCTTGTTTGGCGGAAAAATTTTATGTTTGATAGTAGCAAGCGTTTGGACAGATACAAATGCCTATAATTATACTATGACCTCGATCATTTGCTTTTTTCAGCTGTTGCAGGAAATAAGCAGCAAATATGGCTTAGTCAGCCAAACTGGTGAAAATTTTCTTGAACTGCATTTTAAATGCATCACGATGGAAATGACGGGAGGAAGTGCACCATACACGGTATTTATTGACTGCAGTGAGAAAACAAATGGGTAAGATCACATAGCGGCGTAAGACGCCTAGCTTGACTATGCTTACGGTCTGCTAAATGTCTGTAGTTTCCCTGAATAAACGTTTCTAAACTGGGGCCACGGTGTGCAATAAAAATATTTATTACAAAAGGGTACTTGTGATGAAATCTGAGCTTACCTGAAACAACTGGCAACATATAGACAGAAATATGCGGGACCACCCCCCCCCCATTTCATTGAATACTTTACTTTATTAGATTGGTTCCCAGCACATCCCGGTGAAAAAAAAAAGACAAACATCACTCGCCTGCGTGGCACACCCAGCTCAGTAAAAGTGTAAGCTGGAGGAGCGGCTACATAGGGAGACTGCCGTAAATTGCTCCCAAAGCGACGAAGCTCCCCGGCTTAAGTTTAAGCTGCACGCACATGAGGGCTTTCGCGACGAAGCTGTCATGCTTGATTTTCGGCTGCGCGCACGTGAGGTTGTTCACGAAGAAGCTGTCGTGCCTGATTTTCGGCTGCGCGCCCGTGAGGTTGTTGGCGAAGAAGCTGTCGTGCCTGATTTTCGACTGCACGCACGTGAGGTTGTTGGCGAAGAAGCTGTCGTGCCTGATTTTCGACTGCACGCACGTGAGGTTGTTGGCGAAGAAGCTGTCGTGCCTGATTTTCGGCTGCGCGCCCGTGAGGTTGTTGGCGAAGAAGCTGTCGTGCCTGATTTTCGACTGCACGCACGTGAGGTTGTTGGCGAAGAAGCTGTCGTGCCTGATTTTCGGCTGCGCGCCCGTGAGGTTGTTGGCGAAGAAGCTGTCGTGCCTGATTTTCGACTGCACGCACGTGAGGTTGTTGGCGAAGAAGCTGTCGTGCCTGATTTTCGGCTGCGCGCCCGTGAGGTTGTTGGCGAAGAAGCTGTCGTGCCTGATTTTCGGCTGCGCGCCCGTGAGGTTGTTGGCGAAGAAGCTGTCGTGCCTGATTTTCGGCTGCGCGCACGTGAGGTTGTTCGCGAAGAAGCTGTCGTGCCTGATTTTCTGCTGCACGCACGTGAGGTTGTTGGCGAAGAAGCTGTCGTGCGTGATTTTCGGCTGCGCGCACGTGAGGTTGTTGGCGAAGAAGCTGTCGTGCCTGATTTTTGGCTGCGCGCCCGTGAGGTTGTTGGCGAAGAAGCTGTCGTGCCTGATTTTCGACTGCACGCACGTGAGGTTGTTGGCGAAGAAGCTGTCGTGCCTGATTTTCGGCTGCGCGCCCGTGAGGTTGTTGGCGAAGAAGCTGTCGTGCCTGATTTTCGACTGCACGCACGTGAGGTTGTTGGCGAAGAAGCTGTCGTGCCTGATTTTCGACTGCACGCACGTGAGCTTGTTGGCGAAGAAGCTGTCGTGCCTGATTTTCGGCTGCGCGCCCGTGAGGTTGTTGGCGAAGAAGCTGTCGTGCCTGATTTTCGACTGCACGCACGTGAGGTTGTTGGCGAAGAAGCTGTCGTGCCTGATTTTCGACTGCGCGCACGTGAGGTTGTTGGCGAAGAAGCTGTCGTGCCTGATTTTCGACTGCACGCACGTGAGGTTGTTGGCGAAGAAGCTGTCGTGCCTGATTTTCGGCTGCGCGCCCGTGAGGTTGTTCGCGAAGAAGCTGTCGTGCCTGATTTTCGACTGCACGCACGTGAGGTTGTTGGCGAAGAAGCTGTCGTGCCTGATTTTCGGCTGCACGCACGTGAGGTTGTTGGCGAAGAAGCTGTCGTGCCTGATTTTCTGCTGCACGCACGTGAGGTTGTTGGCGAAGAAGCTGTCGTGCGTGATTTTCGGCTGCGCGCACGTGAGGTTGTTGGCGAAGAAGCTGTCGTGCCTGATTTTCGGCTGCGCGCCCGTGAGGTTGTTGGCGAAGAAGCTGTCGTGCCTGATTTTCGACTGCACGCACGTGAGGTTGTTGGCGAAGAAGCTGTCGTGCCTGATTTTCGGCTGCGCGCCCGTGAGGTTGTTGGCGAAGAAGCTGTCGTGCCTGATTTTCGACTGCACGCACGTGAGGTTGTTGGCGAAGAAGCTGTCGTGCCTGATTTTCGACTGCGCGCCCGTGAGGTTGTTCGCGAAGAAGCTGTCGTGCCTGATTTTCGACTGCACGCACGTGAGGTTGTTGGCGAAGAAGCTGTCGTGCCTGATTTTCGACTGCACGCACGTGAGGTTGTTGGCGAAGAAGCTGTCGTGCCTGATTTTCGGCTGCGCGCCCGTGAGGTTGTTGGCGAAGAAGCTGTCGTGCCTGATTTTCGGCTGCGCGCACGTGAGGTTGTTGGCGAAGAAGCTGTCGTGCCTGATTTTCGACTGCACGCACGTGAGGTTGTTGGCGAAGAAGCTGTCGTGCCTGATTTTCGGCTGCGCGCCCGTGAGGTTGTTGGCGAAGAAGCTGTCGTGCCTGATTTTCGACTGCACGCACGTGAGGTTGTTGGCGAAGAAGCTGTCGTGCCTGATTTTCGACTGCACGCACGTGAGGTTGTTGGCGAAGAAGCTGTCGTGCCTGATTTTCGACTGCACGCACGTGAGGTTGTTGGCGAAGAAGCTGTCGTGCCTGATTTTCGGCTGCGCGCCCGTGAGGTTGTTGGCGAAGAAGCTGTCGTGCCTGATTTTCGACTGCACGCACGTGAGGTTGTTGGCGAAGAAGCTGTCGTGCCTGATTTTCGACTGCACGCACGTGAGGTTGTTGGCGAAGAAGCTGTCGTGCCTGATTTTCGGCTGCACGCACGTGAGGTTGTTGGCGAAGAAGCTGTCGTGCCTGATTTTCTGCTGCACGCACGTGAGGTTGTTGGCGAAGAAGCTGTCGTGCGTGATTTTCGGCTGCGCGCACGTGAGGTTGTTGGCGAAGAAGCTGTCGTGCCTGATTTTCGGCTGCGCGCCCGTGAGGTTGTTGGCGAAGAAGCTGTCGTGCCTGATTTTCGGCTGCGCGCCCGTGAGGTTGTTGGCGAAGAAGCTGTCGTGCCTGATTTTCGACTGCACGCACGTGAGGTTGTTGGCGAAGAAGCTGTCGTGCCTGATTTTCGGCTGCGCGCCCGTGAGGTTGTTCGCGAAGAAGCTGTCGTGCCTGATTTTCGACTGCACGCACGTGAGGTTGTTGGCGAAGAAGCTGTCGTGCCTGATTTTCGACTGCACGCACGTGAGGTTGTTGGCGAAGAAGCTGTCGTGCCTGATTTTCGACTGCGCGCCCGTGAGGTTGTTCGCGAAGAAGCTGTCGTGCCTGATTTTCGACTGCACGCACGTGAGGTTGTTGGCGAAGAAGCTGTCGTGCCTGATTTTCGACTGCACGCACGTGAGGTTGTTGGCGAAGAAGCTGTCGTGCCTGATTTTCGGCTGCGCGCCCGTGAGGTTGTTGGCGAAGAAGCTGTCGTGCCTGATTTTCGGCTGCGCGCTCGTGAGGTTGTTGGCGAAGAAGCTGTCGTGCCTGATTTTCGACTGCACGCACGTGAGGTTGTTGGCGAAGAAGCTGTCGTGCCTGATTTTCGGCTGCGCGCCCGTGAGGTTGTTGGCGAAGAAGCTGTCGTGCCTGATTTTCGACTGCACGCACGTGAGGTTGTTGGCGAAGAAGCTGTCGTGCCTGATTTTCGACTGCACGCACGTGAGGTTGTTGGCGAAGAAGCTGTCGTGCCTGATTTTCGACTGCACGCACGTGAGGTTGTTGGCGAAGAAGCTGTCGTGCCTGATTTTCTGCTGCACGCACGTGAGGTTGTTGGCGAAGAAGCTGTCGTGCGTGATTTTCGGCTGCGCGCACGTGAGGTTGTTGGCGAAGAAGCTGTCGTGCCTGATTTTCGGCTGCGCGCCCGTGAGGTTGTTGGCGAAGAAGCTGTCGTGCCTGATTTTCGGCTGCGCGCCCGTGAGGTTGTTGGCGAAGAAGCTGTCGTGCCTGATTTTCGACTGCACGCACGTGAGGTTGTTGGCGAAGAAGCTGTCGTGCCTGATTTTCGGCTGCGCGCCCGTGAGGTTGTTCGCGAAGAAGCTGTCGTGCCTGATTTTCGACTGCACGCACGTGAGGTTGTTGGCGAAGAAGCTGTCGTGCCTGATTTTCGACTGCACGCACGTGAGGTTGTTGGCGAAGAAGCTGTCGTGCCTGATTTTCGACTGCGCGCCCGTGAGGTTGTTCGCGAAGAAGCTGTCGTGCCTGATTTTCGACTGCACGCACGTGAGGTTGTTGGCGAAGAAGCTGTCGTGCCTGATTTTCGACTGCACGCACGTGAGGTTGTTGGCGAAGAAGCTGTCGTGCCTGATTTTCGGCTGCGCGCCCGTGAGGTTGTTGGCGAAGAAGCTGTCGTGCCTGATTTTCGGCTGCGCGCACGTGAGGTTGTTGGCGAAGAAGCTGTCGTGCCTGATTTTCGACTGCACGCACGTGAGGTTGTTGGCGAAGAAGCTGTCGTGCCTGATTTTCGGCTGCACGCACGTGAGGTTGTTGGCGAAGAAGCTGTCGTGCCTGATTTTCTGCTGCACGCACGTGAGGTTGTTGGCGAAGAAGCTGTCGTGCGTGATTTTCGGCTGCGCGCACGTGAGGTTGTTGGCGAAGAAGCTGTCGTGCCTGATTTTCGGCTGCGCGCCCGTGAGGTTGTTGGCGAAGAGGCTGTCGTGCCTGATTTTCGGCTGCGCGCCCGTGAGGTTGTTGGCGAAGAAGCTGTCGTGCCTGATTTTCGACTGCACGCACGTGAGGTTGTTGGCGAAGAAGCTGTCGTGCCTGATTTTCGGCTGCGCGCCCGTGAGGTTGTTCGCGAAGAAGCTGTCGTGCCTGATTTTCGACTGCACGCACGTGAGGTTGTTGGCGAAGAAGCTGTCGTGCCTGATTTTCGACTGCACGCACGTGAGGTTGTTGGCGAAGAAGCTGTCGTGCCTGATTTTCGACTGCGCGCCCGTGAGGTTGTTCGCGAAGAAGCTGTCGTGCCTGATTTTCGACTGCACGCACGTGAGGTTGTTGGCGAAGAAGCTGTCGTGCCTGATTTTCGACTGCACGCACGTGAGGTTGTTGGCGAAGAAGCTGTCGTGCCTGATTTTCGGCTGCGCGCCCGTGAGGTTGTTGGCGAAGAAGCTGTCGTGCCTGATTTTCGGCTGCGCGCACGTGAGGTTGTTGGCGAAGAAGCTGTCGTGCCTGATTTTCGACTGCACGCACGTGAGGTTGTTGGCGAAGAAGCTGTCGTGCCTGATTTTCGGCTGCGCGCCCGTGAGGTTGTTGGCGAAGAAGCTGTCGTGCCTGATTTTCGACTGCACGCACGTGAGGTTGTTGGCGAAGAAGCTGTCGTGCCTGATTTTCGACTGCACGCACGTGAGGTTGTTGGCGAAGAAGCTGTCGTGCCTGATTTTCGGCTGCACGCACGTGAGGTTGTTGGCGAAGAAGCTGTCGTGCCTGATTTTCTGCTGCACGCACGTGAGGTTGTTGGCGAAGAAGCTGTCGTGCGTGATTTTCGGCTGCGCGCACGTGAGGTTGTTGGCGAAGAAGCTGTCGTGCCTGATTTTCGGCTGCGCGCCCGTGAGGTTGTTGGCGAAGAAGCTGTCGTGCCTGATTTTCGACTGCACGCACGTGAGGTTGTTGGCGAAGAAGCTGTCGTGCCTGATTTTCGGCTGCGCGCCCGTGAGGTTGTTCGCGAAGAAGCTGTCGTGCCTGATTTTCGACTGCACGCACGTGAGGTTGTTGGCGAAGAAGCTGTCGTGCCTGATTTTCGACTGCACGCACGTGAGGTTGTTGGCGAAGAAGCTGTCGTGCCTGATTTTCGACTGCGCGCCCGTGAGGTTGTTCGCGAAGAAGCTGTCGTGCCTGATTTTCGACTGCACGCACGTGAGGTTGTTGGCGAAGAAGCTGTCGTGCCTGATTTTCGACTGCACGCACGTGAGGTTGTTGGCGAAGAAGCTGTCGTGCCTGATTTTCGGCTGCGCGCCCGTGAGGTTGTTGGCGAAGAAGCTGTCGTGCCTGATTTTCGGCTGCGCGCACGTGAGGTTGTTGGCGAAGAAGCTGTCGTGCCTGATTTTCGACTGCACGCACGTGAGGTTGTTGGCGAAGAAGCTGTCGTGCCTGATTTTCGGCTGCGCGCCCGTGAGGTTGTTGGCGAAGAAGCTGTCGTGCCTGATTTTCGACTGCACGCACGTGAGGTTGTTGGCGAAGAAGCTGTCGTGCCTGATTTTCGACTGCACGCACGTGAGGTTGTTGGCGAAGAAGCTGTCGTGCCTGATTTTCGACTGCACGCACGTGAGGTTGTTGGCGAAGAAGCTGTCGTGCCTGATTTTCGACTGCACGCACGTGAGGTTGTTGGCGAAGAAGCTGTCGTGCCTGATTTTCGACTGCACGCACGTGAGGTTGTTGGCGAAGAAGCTGTCGTGCCTGATTTTCGACTGCACGCACGTGAGGTTGTTGGCGAAGAAGCTGTCGTGCCTGATTTTCGACTGCACGCACGTGAGCTTGTTGGCGAAGAAGCTGTCGTGCCTGATTTTCGGCTGCGCGCCCGTGAGGTTGTTCGCAAAGAAGCTGTCGTGCCTGATTTTCGGCTGCGCGCCCGTGAGGTTGTTCACGAAGAAGCTGTCGTGCCTGATTTTCTGCTGCACGCACGTGAGGTTGTTGGTGAAGAAGCTGTCGTGCCTGATTTTCGACTGCACGCTCGTGAGGTTGTTGGCGAAGAAGCTGTCGTGCCTGATTTTCGACTGCACGCACGTGAGCTTGTTGGCGAAGAAGCTGTCGTGCCTGATTTTCGACTGCGCGCCATTGAGGTTGTTCGCGAAGAAGCTGTCGTGCCTGATTTTCGGCTGCGCGCCCGTGAGGTTGTTCGCGAAGAAGCTGTCGTGCCTGATTTTCTGCTGCACGCACGTGAGGTTGTTGGTGAAGAAGCTGTCGTGCCTGATTTTCGACTGCACGCTCGTGAGGTTGTAGGCGAAGAAGCTGTCGTGCCTGATTTTCGGCTGCGTGCACGTGAGGTTGTGGGCGAAGAAGCTGTCGTGCCTGATTTTTGGCTGCGCGCACTTGAGGGTCTTTGCGGCGAAGCTGCCGGGCCGCATTTCCGATAGCACGCACAAAGGGCCCTCGCGGCGAAGTCTGTTTGCGTAGTTTTAACAAGAACGAACTGATATGTTCCCCCAGCGTCGACGGCGGGCTGAGGTTTGTGCTCCTCTCTGCAGAACGGTTTGCTGAGCTCGGCGTCTCCTGGCTGCAGCCGTGCGTGTAGCTCTACGATGCCTTTCTTCAGCAGCGATTCGTACCTTGCCAAGGGGCGCTATACCGTGTGCCGAAGAGTAAACACAAGTTTTGACACCACGCGGCGCACATGTCACATCCCTTGACAAGTGGTATGATATGAACCATGCAGGTGCTACATGTCATGACGTTTTTCGTGACTTGTCGGGACATTTGCCTCGTCCTAGTTTTTTCGACTTGCATAACATGCCATGACTCTTACGTTAGTGCAGTTGAACTGTCGTGGTGCAGTCGTTGAAACGTCTGTCGCACAACCTTGAAATGAACTCTATCTGAAACATGTATATCTTCTCTGTAATACGGTGCTTTTACATTACGTATTATATGAATAACCAACATAAGTTATCTGCATACAATCTTTGTCGCCAGTAAAAGGGTTTACAAAGAAGGAGCAGCAGTTTCATGGTAATGGTCAATGGATCTGGCGCGGAAATTCACAAACAAATCAATTCACACAGTGCAAATGGCTACAAAATGTTTGCTTACAAATCGTACGCTTACGCATAGCACTCGCAGAAAATATATTCTTACGTAGGAAGACACAAATTAAAAGCTATATACAAGTATATTAACAAGGAAATACGCCGCACTTGGCCAAGAGGCAACAGCCCGCGCTAGCCTCCAATCGTGGTCATCGTCATCACACTGCTCGCCTCTTCATCATCGCAAATACTGTTTCGTAGCACTACCCCGGCGGCAAAAGCACCGTCCCGGAGCGACTAAAGGCAGGACTCGGAAGCAGTGTAGTAGGCCTTGAGCCTTCTGACGTGCACGACATCACTAGATGCTCGGGTAGAGGACGAAGTTGAACTCACAGGAGCAATTTCGTACGTCACAGGCGCTACCTGGCGCAGCACGCGGTAGGGTCCTCTGTATCGCGAAAGGACCTTCTCTGAAAGTCTGATGTGATGAGAGGATGACCACAGGAGCACGAGCGCACCAGGCGAAAACTGTACGTCACGTTGGCGGGCGTTGTACTGACACTGCTGAGTGGTTTGTGAGGCCGTCAGTCGAGGACGGGCAAGCTGGCGTGCATGGTCGGCGAGGGCGATGGTGTCGCGCGCATACTCGCTTGTTGAGACCGCAGCAGGAGGAAGTGCCGTGTCTATGGGCAAGGTCGGTTCGCGACCGCACAGTCGATAAAATGGAGAAAATCCGGCGGTGTCATGCCGGGAAAATTATAGGCAAATGTGACGTAAGGAAGGGCAATGTCCCAGTCGTGGTGGCCCTTGGAAACGTACTTGGACAGCATATCGGTAAGAGTACGGTTTAACCACTCTGTCAGGCTTTTGGTTCGAGGTCGTCAGCTTGTGTTGAATGGAGCAGGAACGCACAATGTCGGCGGTAACTTTCGAGAGGAAGTTTCCGCCACGGTCAGTAAGCAGCTGTCGCGGGGCGCCGTGAAGCAAGATAATGTCACGCAAGAGAAAGTCCGCGACGTCAGTGGCGCAACTGGTGGGGAGAGCCCGCGTGATAGCGTATCGGGTGGCGTAATCAGTTGCGACGGCTACCCATTTGTTCCCAGAGGATGACATGGGACATTGCCCTTCCTTGCATCACATTTGCCTATAATTCCCGTACCTCCACCGGATATGTTACGTAGGAAGACGCAGATGAAAAGCTATATGCAAGTATATTTACAAGGAAATACGCCGCACTTGGCCAAGAGGCAACAGTCCGCACTAGCCTCTAATCGTCGTCGTCGTCTTCACACTGCTCGCCTCTTCGTCATCGCAAATACGGTTCCGTAGCAATATTTCAATCACGGACATCTGTAGGGTTAAGGAGATCATCTAATATTCAGTGTGATTATTAAAATATTCTGAATCAATTAGGCATTGTAAATGTTGTACGCTATGCGAAATATAAACAACATTACTTTTGTCCTCTTGAATGGGACCAAGTAAGCAACGATATGGCTTATTCATGACTAAGATTTGTTGCAGTTTTTATAGTTTATCCCCAAATGGGAATAGCGATGTGCTGCAGATGTTTGTATCAGAAACAAACAACATTGAATGTTCTGTAGGTTCTTTGCATTGTGGAAAGCACATGGGTGCCACACAACCGCTGAACACTGTATGAAGTGTCTAATGTTTGTACGATATGCGAGCATCGGTATATCGTCATCATCGGTGGAGCAACTTGCGCGTGCATGTATTGCCTTCTAACAAAGTAAATATTGAAATCCAAAAGCTTCTTATATTTACATCAACTTCAATACTTATTTTGCACATTTCCTCAGGCCACCTTCACCTTTAACCACCTATGCCAACAATTGGTAAGCTTATCACTCATGAAAAATATGCGTTCCTATCGTGTGCATGGCTAAAACTCAAAACTCTCTAACAGTCTCATGTTTCGTAACCATTTTAATGACATTTCTGCACCATTTTCTACAATTAGGGAGACATTAATTTATTCGGCAACGACATCTGCAACCGAAGGGTCTTCAGTCAATAACATTATTTCCTTTAAACCTGACAGCACTGAAACTAACGGTAAGTTGGAGAAGCCATTTTATTGCGTCATAATAACGGTCGTGCAACATTGCAATATTGTTAAAATATCATGTTCTCGAGTTTAAAAGTGTTCGGATGTCTTCCGTTTGAATTAGAACAAATTCTACGTAAGCACAGCTGTGAAGTGAGGTTAGTAAAAATCGAGTACGGTTCCTTCGCTGAAATGCTGGCATTTCCCAAAACTTTCAGGGAATTCCTTTTTAAGACATAGATAAAGTCTGTCATTGACTATGTGTGCATTGTTTAGTGTGCGCTAAACAAGCGAGACATGGATAAATTTAGCAGTGTGTTTCTTCTATGGAAACTACAACAGAAACAAACTACGTCACAAATGAAGCTCTGAGATGGGACATACAGTCATCGACGTTGTGGACTTCATGTAAAATATTTTAGCAATATCCATTATTAGATTGCCGAAATATAGAGCGACAACCACTCGAGGGAACCGTGCTACCATTTTAGAGCGTCTATTATCAGTTTAGAGCACGCGAATATTCTTGAAAAACAGAATAATTTCGTGTGCCCTTATTTCGCGAATAATTTGGGAATGGTATATGTGGTGTCTACATTTTTCTGGCTTCTTCGAAGGTTTTTGGTAAAGTGATTTGCGTATGTATTAAGCTCGTGCCTTTTACTTGCTGTTTCATTAAGTATTTGTAGATTCGAGTGAAACGTTTTATTTGTTGTATATATGTGTAAAGTTTCGCGGCAGTTTAGCCTACACTTCTTGTTTGAGGAATTTTGTAGTGCCAATTCCTGTACAACGATAGATGTGTGTTTTGACTTGACCAGGCTCACCACGCCGTCCTTAATTTTGTGAAATATACTGCGCTGTTCGGTTGTAGCGTATTTTTTCTTTATTTTTGAATTACTAGAAATCTGACTTTATTTGTATTTTGAACATTCTTCAACAGCACGGCTTGCCGTAATTTTTTGTTGCTACTGCTGTGCTCTATCGTTTGCCATTGTTTCAGGTTAGTCCTTCAGCTCTGCCCCATCGTGTCTTTTCTTTCCTTCTCTCCTTCGTATCTTCCATTTGTACATTTTTATCACTCCCTTCCTGCAGAATGGGAAAACTGTTGTCACTATATTCGCGAACGATACCTTCTCATGAAAGTGATGGGGACATCGTAAAGTGGCAGAGGCCGAATGCGAGTGCACATGTACCCTGTAACAGCTGGCCGGAACAATTGCGCCCAACGTAGCGCTTTGACTCCGCTCCGTGCACCCACGTTTCGCAGCCCTAGCCGCAATGACATACCTGGACTTACTTCGGAGTGCGCGGTTGAAGAACATGGCAGAGACGGTAACCGCTCCTTCGAACAAGAGCAGGAGCGTGTTCAGGGCCAGAAACAGACGTAGAAGGCAAGCTGCTTCGAAGGAAAAGTTGCTTTCATTGACGCTAAAATGTAGCAGTGGAGACTCGGCGACGTGAGCGTTGATTACATTGTCACCATGAACTGAACCATACGGAATTATGAACGTAACAATAAGTATTGGAAAGAACCACGGAGTTCACTGTAGGAAGGCGTGAAGCAATGTTTATTGAATCGCTGTGCGAATGGAATAGACGACCTGCCAGTGCATTGCTGTCGAGCTGCCCGAAGCTTCTCGCACGCGCCACCTGTCTCAAGCACGGAGGGGCGTGCGGTTGTGCAACTTCGTCACCGTCGACTTGGCGGTGAAGGCTCGTCGTGTATCCTTCATTGCGGCTTACTTGGTCGTTTCTTATAATACACACAAAAAGAACGTTACCCAGGCCAGGCTCATATTGTTACGCTAACGAAGGATTAAGAACTGGAGACTGCTTACAAAGTATATTTACAAAGGATAACTGCAGCGCAGGCCAGTTCAGCCGACGGCTCGAGAGCCAGAGAGCGTTCGTCGTCTTCGTCGGGGCGCCAGCGTGTATCGTCCACAAGAAACACACAGTATGCATGTATCAATATTGAAGTCAGCAAGCAACCGCACGCTCTTGGCAAGTGGTGAGACGCCATCGCACATCCCGAACGAAGAACCGCGAGTGCTACGCTTTTGCTGGATGAGCCGGCTTGAGCACGTGGCACAGTAATCGACGGGTGTACTGAGGTGTATAGAGAGCTGGGAAGGTCGAGAGCCAAGCTGCCTGCACCTGGAAGACCTGTGCCTTGCATGGGCGTGGCTAGACGAGCGCTACTTCGTCTGAACACGGATACCTCGAACACACGTACCAGTCGCTCAAGTGTGGTGTGGTAGTGGTGTTCCGTGGGATGTCAGCGACCTTACCTCAAGCAATGTGGAGACTGTTGGCAATCAATGCGCGAGAAATTCGTTTTTGTAAAAGTATAATCGATATCACAAGATATGAGGGGCAAGTGGGAAGCGGAACAACTAAGCGGGGCTAGAAATGGGATATGCTTGACAGGCGTATGCTCACGTTGTGCCTCTTCCAGTGGGATGTGACAGCCTGCTCTTTGATTCATTTTTCTCTCTTTCAAGTGTGTATACGTATTTAATACGAATAACAGTACTTTAGTAATACTAATATTAACAATAATCAAAATAATTAATCAATCAATCGTCAAGCTAGTGTTTGCTGCCACCCTATGTCCAAAATATCTTTTTGCTTGACGCTTTACATCCTCTCGACTCTACTGCCTTTGGCACTATGGGTGCAGCATAAATAAATAAATAGTATCCAACTATACAGTCAGAAAAGTAAAGCGGAATAATAATAATAATAATAATAATAATAATAATAAAGCGGAACAGAGGTATTGCTTGAAGCTAGCATTTGCACTTTGTACAGCGATGCCAGAACTTTCTCAAAGACCATATAAAACGGTGCGACGGCAATATTTTCGCCAACGCTTTTGGTAATGCCCAAGCACCTTTTCAAGGATGTTCTTCAGTATTCAATCTTATTTTTCTGTTTTTGTAAGGTTCAACCAACGTTTTTCGCTCTTCTTTCTTAATTTCAGCAATGCTTAGCGAAAAAACATACGAATTACTACACGCTGATTACGGGCTCTGTTTTGTACTTGGAAGTGTGGGCGGATCTTCCAACAGAAAGCGTAAGTTTATTTGCCGCCTCTTACGCGGTTAAGTATTTAGGAAAATTTGGAGTTGTTTGCTCAAGATAAAAAAAATATACCACCGTAAATTAGCTAGTTCTCAAGATAAGGTACGTGTCAAACCAAGGTATACATTGTCCATACACACTGGCTTCATACGGCACGCAAAATCTGTTTTTTAGTCGTCTAGTTTTCTTCGCGTTTCAAATGTAGGCAGCTCATAGCCACATTTAAGTAAATGTTTATGCGCAGCTAGACAATGACTCAGAGGAAAAAGTCGACAACTTGAAATGGTCGGGAGCTGCACTTTCCGAAAGCCTTCAGCGTAGCGTCAAGGAGCAGGCCTCCATATGAAGAACTTCGCGCACAGCAGCGACCTATATGAGTCGCCTTTGCACCAAGAAAGACGCGAAAGAAAATGGCAGCAAGAAGTGGAATTCTGAGCATTTGGCGCGTGCAACTGACATATAAGGTTAACCATGATGTGCCTCCTGAATGAATAAATAGCAATGAGTCATCTTAAGCATGGCATAACACGGATGTCAAAAACATTGGCGGCTCTTCTTTAGCGTGTAGAAAGTTTGCAGCCCGACATTTAAAGCATAGGCGGTAGAGCAAATTGAAAGAATAGCAGCTAGGTCAAGAGGTGTTTCTGATGAATTCATTTTTTTTGCTTACTTTAGGGTATTATGTTCAAGCCTACTACAGCTGTTTCATAGGCTGTGCAATACATTTTGGTGTCATGTTTCTATATTTCTTTTGACAGTCAGTTGGACGTTTCACGCGGTAGGATATTATGGAACATTCATTTTCGTTGAGCTCTGAAAAGACAAATTAAATATAGGCACGTGTTGTTCTGCCTAGTTAATTCAGACGTACGATTGCTGATGCCGTAGATGTTTTGGTGATGCTATGTTGCCAGATGTTCAAATTTCCGGCTAAGGAAAAGTTCCAGTATCGCGCTCTGAAATATAACTTGACGGTGGTAGACATTGCTTTCAATTTATCGCACCTCGCTGTTGCTTTACTATTTTCCCATTGGATGCAGTGATAGGTTCTACCTAGAGACATTTTTTAACGGGAGCTCACGGGGCTTAGCGCGTACGAGTGATAAGTAACGACTGTGCTATTTCTTCTTTGTGGTATAATGCACCATCGGCAGTCTTCGCTTTGTGTCAGGAAGTAGGGATGCATGGTGTCGGTTATCTTAAGCGAAATGTTTTTAGTTTGCCACTAAAGCCTGTGCTCACCGACGAACTGGAAGAACGTCGTCGTTCATGCGACGAGAAAGCACGCCAACTCTACATTGGGCAGAGTGGTGGATAAAAAGAATACTTACAGCAAATGAGTGTTGCGAATGCCGTCGACGGCACGCCTGGATATTCGCTTAGTTAGAATATTTTCGATTATTTTCAAATGAATTGTTTTTTCCTCACGTGGAATACTTCCATGTAGACCCGAAGTTCAAGTACTTGGCTTATCATCATGCTCTTCTACGGTTGAATGGCTCTCTTTGGACGACCCCATAGCATAGTCAGGACAATTTGCGATATTCGCGATTCGTGCATGTGAGGCCGCTGAGGGCCCAGCAAATGTTCGTAACGTCGCGTATATATATATATATATATATATATATATATATATATATATATATATATATATATATATATATATACATGTTGTTCAATAATATTAAGCGACTGTACAGAAATCTTGCGCAGTGAAACATACAATGCGTATTGCGTACTCACATTTTTAACACTTGCCTAGCTAATTATGGCGTACAGATTAGCTCCTTCCTGGGGAAAAACATTGTTTACTGCTTCCAAGACGATAAAAAATTGTGATAGAGCCATTCTTGGTGTTTTATGCCGCAATGACCATTGATCCTTAAAATCATTATAAGAAAATCTTAAACGATGCGGTAATGCGTACTGCACAAAGAATGTTGTGCAGGCTGAAGAGAAAAACGAAGCAAGACATATGTGATAGCCTTACTGTGAAAGCACTCTGCAAGAACAAGTAAAAATAAAAGAAAATTTACCTACTTATCAACTTCATAATAATCTTAAGCAAAATTTGTTTGACAAAACATTTCCCGTTCGACATGTCAAGTAGCTATCTAATGAGCATGTATTCAATACCTTCACTAAATGTATTAGTTAGGACCGTGATGATTGAGCAAGAAATACCCCCATTCAGCGTTGCGCGCGTTGCCACCACACCACTCGAGGTTCTCCTGAAGTTGCCAGATGGTGACGCTGTTTTTTGTGCATACAGAAACGGTTCGCTGGCTCTCACTGCGCTCTGAAATGATGGTGATAACCGTGATTTCTTCTTGCGCTACGGGATAATTCATCTTTTCGTTACTCACTTTAGGCTTTCAGCCGGCCTTAGACACGAAAATACCTATAGCAGGATGTATAGATACTCGAAATTACAAATAGGTGCGGGCATAACGCCTCTCGGCGACCATAAGCGACGTGTCTCTTTCTTTTCTTCCAAAGGCGTGAAATTTCCTACACGTGTCTCTACACTACAGATGTACTTAGTTTAGACGTTTTTGAGAGCACTGTTGAGGTTTTTGACAAACTTACTTGAAACAAGAGTTCCAAGTAAGGTTTTTTTGTTGCGCGGACAGTAGTTTGTTTTGTTGTCTTTAACTTGGCCAGACGCAATCGGACGCCGCCTTTCTACACGCGCTCTGCAAACGTGTCCTCTGCCCCAAATGACCAGCAAAACGCGAGTGATGCCAGTTCATGTGAGTAGACGCCATTCTATTTAGATGATGGCGTCTAAACAGACTGGTGCCTTCAGGCTCGCAGCATACCAATCTCTGCGAGCACAATAAAGCGCTTCTTGTCACTGTTCTCAGCCTATTCATGCAATATTGCGTTTAGAGTAGAAAATAAGCGACATGATATGAGATTGAAAGAAAGCCGTGTGTCGTGTTCATTGTAGCCACGGCGAATTATCACTCAACTGCAGCTTCGGCAGTGCACTACAAGTAGTTCGCCAACACTATAGATAATGTTTGTACAAATAATGTGAATATGGCGCAAGCGCCATTTATATATATACATATATATATATATATATATATATATATATATATATATATATATATATATATATATATATATATATATATATATATATGTACACGCAGGAAAGAGGCGACGAACTTTTTGGAAGGCTTATTTATTTAACGTTCTCGGCTGGTGGACCAGCCTTCGTCAGAGTACAGTGGTCAGAGTAGTCAGAGTAAGAGTTCCACCAGCCCAATACGTTAAGTAAACAAGTTTTCCAAAAAGTTCGTCGTGTTTTTCCTTCGTATGCTACGTCGGGTCCAACGTGCTGAACTTTGAGGAAATCCCCATATATATATATATATATATATATATATATATATATATATATATATATATATATATATATATATATATATATATATATATATATATATATATATATATATATATATATATAATAGAGTGACCTGCATGTGCTCATGTGCTTGAGAATTGACCATAATTGCGAATCTATGTTCTTGGTCGAAGGATAATTGACACTGACACTTCTATTGAACAGCTACAGCGACAGTAAAATGTACATTTTCATCGCAGGTTGCCCATATAAATAACCGCGTGGATATTATGATCTTCAATTGGAACTCTCCCACATTTTGTGCAACATCCCCGTTTTTACTTCTTTGAAATGGTAGCCTCTGTGATTAAATGATAGCCAATTGCGGATGAATGCCTTGCAAACCAAGTTACAATTGCCAGACTGTTTACTTATTCTGTCATTCCCTTGCATGGGCACAGGAGAAGGCAAGAAGTACTTCTATCACAACACCAACCCAGTGAAAACAACGCGCCTGCGGTCACGCTACATGCATACTTCCGCCATAGCTGTCTGTTTAAAGCAACCAAAGCCATTCCGCATCGTTTTACACCTTTATGAAGCATGGTCATACCATGTTGAGTTCTTTCTCAAGCGCCTGAGACTTAAAATATAAGTCTGACTACCCCGACTACATACTCTCACGGAGGAAGCAGCACCGCAGTAGACCCAAATTACCGCTGCGGACACGTCCGCATTCTTGCTGCCCAATAATGCGGACGTGGGAGCAGCCGGCGCTTCAGCACAATTGGTAGTGCAACGCTGGAGTAACACATAGGTCGTGGGTTTGGACCTCACCTTCGGAAAGTTGTTCTTTCTCCTAATTGGTTTTTTGCTTTTAGGTTATCATTTTGGCATATCATTTCACAACTAGAAATAGGTCCCCCTATGCTTTCTTGGAAGTCATGTGCCTGTGGCTTATGGAATTCGGGTCTCTCATTTCACCTTCTACTCGTTCAGCACACACACACACAAACACACACACACACACACGCACACACGCACACGCGCACACGCGCACACACGCACACACACATACATACATACATACATACATACATACATACATACATACATACATACATACATACATACATACATACATACATACATACATACATACATACATACATACATACATATATATATATATATATATATATATATATATATATATATATATATATATATATATTGTCCTATAGCATTCATATAGAATACCATGCAGCTGTGAGAATTGAGGAAATATCAATGAGCACGGGGCAACGTCTGGTCCTCAAACTTCTGGTTCGGTATGAGGAATCCTTAAAAGCATCGAAAATGTTTGCAGAAGTGTGCGGAGATGACACCACGCTACGCACACGTGTGTTTGAGTGGAACAAGACGTCGAAAGTGGGTTGCGAGGAAGTGGAATATGAGTCGCGCAAGAAGCGGGAGGCCTTCAACAAGCAGCAATGACGGTAACGTCGAGCGTGTAAGGCAGCTATTGTGTGCTGATTGTTCGTTGGCTGTTCGAATGACTGCTAGCCAGTTGGACATGCGAAAGGACAGTGAATATTTGGACTTGTGAAAAGTCTGTGCAAAGATGGTGCCATATCTGCTAATTTTTGATAAGGAGTAGCTCCGCATGCACCTGCGTCGGATATCATCGCACATCTTCAAACTGAAGCAGATTTGCATTGACGGGTGATTTGCATTTAGGATTGTGATGACACGGCGGTTTTTGAGTATGACCCATAATCTAAGCTCCGCAGCGGTCAGTGGAAGTCTCGCTTTTCTCCGAGGCTAAAGATAGCAAGGCAGCACAAGTGAAAAATGAAGGTCATGCTGATCAAGTCTTTTGATGTGAGAGGGACCGTCAACAGCCGGGCTTTAAAAGGTCGTACTAAATGTGGTTTATTCAAATATGAAGTTCTTTATTTAAAATCGTCAATGAACTTCAGACAGTAGAGATCGCACGAACTCACGGTGTAATTGGTCCCGTCACCGGAGATGTAGTTTGTGCCGTATTCGGCAAGTTATAAGAAACCTAAATGTGTTTGCAAGTTGTGAAGATATATAAGTATGCTATGTCATGAACAGTCGGTGCTGTACTTGCTACTGTAGGTAGAATTGCCGTAAACGTGGTATATGTTGCCAGAATAAATTAGAGCAAACCCTTAAATGATTTCATTATGCACCATAACGCGGAAATGGGATCCCATTTCCATGAATATTCATCACACATGACATGTGCGATAAATAGATTTACGTTATGTTTACTATATCTGCCCTACTGCTTAGTACAGAACTGAGTGTGCTTTGGCTTTTCGAGGAGTGCAACGCTGATTACCGCAACTCGGAAGGTGCTCGAGAACGAGATATAAAAAGTCACAGTGTTGATTCATTTTTTTGCTTACTTTAGGGTATTATGTTCAAGCCAACTACAGCTGTTTCATAGGCTGTGCAATACATTTTGGTGTCATGTTTCTATATTTCTTTTGACAGTCAGTTGGACGTTTCAGGCGATAGGTTATTATGAAACATTCATTTTCGTTGCGCTCTGAAAAGACAAATTAAAAATGGCCACGTGGTGTTCTGCCTAGTTAATTCTGACGTACGATTGCTGATGCCGTAGATGTTTTGGTGATGCTATGTTGCCAGATGTAAATGTTTATGCGCAGCTGTGACGTTGAGACAGAGGAACAAGTCGACAACTTGAAATGGTGGGGAGCTGCACTTTCCGAAAGCCTTCAGCGTAGCGTCAAGGAGCAGGCCTCCATATGAAGCACTTCGCGCACAGCAGTGACCTATATGTGTCGCCTTTGCACGAAGACGTGAAAGAAAATGGCGGCAAGAAGTGGAATTCTGAGCATTTGGCGCGTGCAACTGATATATAAGGTTAACCATGATGTGCCTCCTGAATGAATAAATAGCAATGCGTCATCTTAAGCATGGCATAACACGGATGTCAAAAACATTGGCGGCTGTTCTTTAGCGTGTAGAAAGTTTGCAGCCCGACATTTAAAGCATAGGCGGTAGAGGAAATTGAAAGAATAGCAGCTAGGTCAAGAGGTGTTTCTGATGAATTCATTTTCTTTCGCTTACTTTAGGGTATTATGTTCAAGCCTACTACAGCTGTTTCATAGGCTGTGCAATACATTTTGGTGTCATGTTTCTATATTTCTTTTCACAGTCAGTTGGACGTTTCACGCGATAGGATATTATGAAACATTCATTTTCGTTGAGCTCTGAAAAGACAAATTAAATATAGGCACGTGTTGTTCTGCCTAGTTAATTCAGACGTACGATTGCTGATGCCGTAGATGTTTTGGTGATGCTATGTTGCCAGATGTTCAAATTTACGGCTAAGGAAAAGTTCCAGTATCGCGCTGTGAAATATAACTTGACGGTGGTAGACATTGCTTTCAATTTATCGCACCTCGCTGTTGCTTTACTATTTTCCCATTGGATGCAGTGATAGGTTCTACCTAGAGACATTTTTTAACGGGAGCTCACGGGGCTTAGCGCGTACGAGTGATAAGTAACGACTGTGATATTTCTTCTTTGTGGTATAATGCACCATCGGCAGTCTTCGCTTTGTGTCAGGAAGGAGGGTTGCATGGTGTCGGTTATCTTGAGCGAAATGTTTTTAGTTTGCCACTAAAGCCTGTGCTCACCGAAGAACTGGAAGAACGTCGTCGTTCATGCGACGAGAAAGCACGCCAACTCTACGTTGGGCAGAGTGGTGGATAAAAAGAATACTTACAGCAAATGAGTGTTGCGATTGCCGTCGACGGCAGGCCTGGATATTCGCTTAGTTAGAATATTTTCGATTATTTTCAAATGAATTGTTTTTTCCTCACGTGGAATACTTCCATGTGGACCCGACGTTCAAGTACTTGGCTTGTCATCATGCACTTCTACGGTTGAATGGCTCTCTATGGAAGACCCCATAGCACAGTCAGGACAATTTGCGATATTGGCGATGCACCCATGTGAGGCCGCTGAGGGCCCAGCAAATGTTCGTAACGTCGCTTATATATATATATGTATATATATATATATACATACATATATATGCATACATATATATATATCTCAGGAGGATAAATATATATATATATATATATATATATATATATATATATATATATATATATATATATATATATATATATATATATATATACACATGTTGTTCAATAATATTAAGCGACTGTACAGAAATCTTGCGCAGTGAAACATACAATGCGTATTGCGTACTCACATTTTTAACACTTGCCTAGCTAATTATGGCGTACAGATTAGCTCCTTCCTGGGGAAAAACATTGTTTACTGCTTCCAAGACGATAAAAAATTGTGATAGAGCCATTCTTGGTGTTTTATGCCGCAATGACCATTGATCCATAAGATCATTATAAGAAAATCTTAAACGATGCGCTAATGCGTACTGCACAAAGAATGTTGTGCAGGCTGAAGAGAAAAACTAAACAAGACATATGTGATAGCCTTACTGTGAAAGCACTCTGCAACAACAAGTAAAAATAAAAGAAAATTTACGTACTTATCAACTTCATAATAATCTTAAGCAAACTTTGTTTGACAAAACATTTCCCGTTCGACATGTCGAGTAGCTATCTAATGAGCATGTATTCAATACCTTCACTAAATGTATTAGTTAGGACCGTGATGATTGAGCAAGAAATACCCCCATTCAGCGTTGCGCGCGTTGCCACCACACCACTCGAGGTTCTCCTGAAGTTGCCAGATGGTGACGCTGTTTTTTGTGCATACAGAAACGGTTCGCTGGCTCTCACTGCGCTCTGAAATGATGGTGATAACCGTGATTTCTTCTTGCGCTACGGGATAATTCATCTTTTCGTTACTCACTTTAGGCTTTCAGCCGGCCTTAGACACGAAAATACCTATAGCAGGATGTATAGATACTCGAAATTACAAATAGGTGCGGGCATAACGCCTCTCGGCGACCATAAGCGACGTGTCTCTTTCTTTTCTTCCCAAGGCGTGCAATTTCCTACACGTGTCTCTACACTACAGATGTACTTAGTTTAGACGTTTTTGAGAGCGCTGTTGAGGTTTTTGACAAAGTTACGTGAAACAAGAGTTCCAAGTAAGGTTTTTTTGTTCCGCAGACAGTATTTTGTTTTGTTGTCTTTAACTTGGCCAGACGAAATCGGACGCCGCCTTTCTACACGCGCTCTGCAAACGTGTCCTCTGCCCCAAATGACCAGCAAAACGCGAGTGATGGCAGTTCATGTGAGTAGACGTCATTCTATTTAGATGATGGCGTCTAAACAGACTGGTGCCTTCAGGCTCGCAGCATACCAATCTCTGCGAGCACAATAAAGCGCTTCTTGTCACTGTTCTCAGCCTATTCATGCAATATTGCGTTTAGAGTAGAAAATAAGCGACATGATATGAGATTGAAAGAAAGCCGTGTGTCGTGTTCATTGTAGCCACGGCGAATTATCACTCAACTGCAGCTTCGGCAGTGCACTACAAGTAGTACGCCAACACTATAGATAATGTTTGTACAAATAATGTGAATATGGCGCAAGCGCCATATATATATATATATATATATATATATATATATATATATATATATATATATATATATATACGCAGGAAAGAGGCGACGAACTTTTTGGAAGGCTTATTTATTTAACGTTCTCGGCTGGTGGACCAGCCTTCGTCAGAGTACAGTGGTCAGAGTAGTCAGAGTAAGAGGTCCACCAGCCCAATACGTTAAGTAAACAAGTTTTCCAAAAAGTTCGTCGTGTTTTTCCTTCGTATGCTACGTCGGGTCCAACGTGCTGAACTTTGAGGAAATCCCCATATATATATATATATAATAGCGTGACCTGCATGTGCTCATGTGCTTGAGAATTGACCATAATTGCGAATCTATGTTCTTGGTCGAAGGATAATTGACACTGACAGTTCTATTGAACAGCTACAGCGACAGTAAAATGTACATTTTCATCGCAGGTTGCCCATATAAATAACCGCGTGGATATTATGATCTTCAATTCGAACTCTCCCATATTTTGTGCAAAATCGCTGTTTTTACTTCTTGGAAGTGGTAACCCCTGTGATGAAATGATAGCCAGTTGTGGATGGATGCCTGCCATACCAAGTTACAATCGCCAGACTGTTTACTGAATCTGTCATTCCCTTGCATGGCCACAGGAGAAGGCAAAAAGTCCTTCTAATACAACACCAACCCAGTGAAAACAACGCACCTGCGGTCACGCTACATGCGTACTTCCGCCATAGCTGTCTGTTTAAAGCAACCAAAGCCATTCCGCATCGTTTTACACCTTTATGAAGCATGGTCATACCATGTTGAGTTCTTTCTCAAGCGCCTGAGACTTAAAATATAAGTCTGACTACCCCGACTACATACTCTCACGGAGGAAGCAGCACCGCAGTAGACCCAAATTACCGCTGCGGACACGTCCGCATTTTTGCTGCCCCATAATGTGGACGTGAGAGCAGCCGCCGCTTCAGCACAATTGGTAGTGCAACGCTGGAGTAACACAGAGGTCGTGGGTTTGGACCTCACCTTCGGAAAGTTGTTCTTTCTCCTAATTGGTTTTTTGCTTTTAGGTTATCATTTTGGCACATCATTTCACAACTAGAAATAGGTCCCCCTATGCTTTCTTGGAAGTCATGTGCCTGTGGCTTATGGAATTCGGGTCTCTCATTTCACCTTCTACTCGTTCAGCACACACACACACATACATACATACATATATATATATATATATATATATATATATATATATATATATATATATATATATATATATTCTCTTAGAGCATTCATATAAAATACCATGCAGCTGTGAGAATTGAGGAAAGATCCATGAGCACGGGGCAACATCGGGTCCTCAAACTTCTGGTTTGGTCGGAGGAATCCTTAAAAGCATCAAAAACGCTTGGAGAAGTGTGCGGAGATGACACGACGCTACGCACACGTGCGTTTGAGTGGAACAAGATGTCGAAAGTGGGGTGCGAGGAAGTGGGATATGAGTCACTCAAAAAGCGGGAGGCCTTCAACAAGCAGGAATGAGCTGCTGTGCTCTGATCGTTGGTTGGCTGTTCGAATGACTGCTAGCCAGTTGGACATGCGAAAGGACCGTGAATATTTGGACTTGTGAAAAGTCTGGGCAAAGATGGTGCCACGGCTGCTAATTTCCGATAAGGAGGAGCTCCGCATCCACCTGCATCTAGATATCATCGCACATCTTCAAACTGCACCAGATTTGCATTGACGGGTGATTTGCATTGACGGATTGTGATGACACGGCTGTTTTGAGTATGACCCATAATGTAAGCGCCGGAGTGGTCAGTGGAAGTCTCCCTTTTCTCCGTGGCTGAAGATAGCAAGGCAGCACAAGTGAAAAATGAAGGTCGTGCTGATCAAATCTTTTGATGGGAGAGAGACCGTCCACAGTCGTGCTTTAAGGGGTCGTACTAAACGTGGTTTATTCAAATATCAAGTTCACTATTTAAAATCGTCAATGAACTTCCGACAGTAGAGATCGCAAGAACTCACGGTGTGATTGGTCCCGCCACCGGAGATGTAGTTTGTCCCGTATTCGGGAAGAGTTATAAGAAACCTAATGTGTTTGAAAATTTTGAAGATATATAAGCATGCTATGTCATGAACAGTCAGTACTCTACTTGCTGCTGTAGGTAGAATCGCAGTAAAAGTGGTATATGTAGCCAGAATAAGTTAGAGCAAACCCGTAAATGATTTCATGATGTACCATAAAGCGGAAATGAGATTACATTCCCATGAATATTCATCACACATGACATGTGCGATAAATACTTTTGCGTTATGTTTGCTATATCTGCCCTACTGCTTAGTACAGAATTGAGTGTGCTTTGGCTTCTCGAGGAGTGCAACGCTGATTACCGCAACTCTGAAGGTGCTTGAGAAAGAGATATAAAAAAGTGGCAGTGTTAACCGAAAGGTGAAGCATTGGTTGCGATAGCAAATTAGTGGACAGCCATGCGAAGTAGGGATAGGTGTTTTACCCGCCGTATAAGATTGTGAACATTCGCATACTAATTAACAAGCATCGTGTCACGCGCGCAAGCTGCCTCCCGGGCCACCGGTGCAGAACGCGTCAGCTCTCCCTGCCCCACCCCCCAAGCCACGCGCACGGCGGAAGACAACGCGCTTCCTTCTCAATTTCCTCCATTGTGCGCACGAGATTGAGCTATGATCGGCGGCTCCCACTCGCAAACATTTACTCGCAGATAGAGCATACGGTGCTCGGCGACGATTTTATCGCCCTTGGAGTTTACACGGAAACTCACGGCAACGGCGACGGCAGAAATTCGACTGGAGTGCCCATCTAATTGCTATCGCAATAAGAATTGAATGGTAGAAGATTGCATCTAGAGCGTCTCGCCGGATATGTGTGAGTGGCTCTACGTGGCACCCATTCCGAGCTGCTTGACACGCCCACGCCGGCATGCCAGCGCAGAGCAGGTGACTGCTGGTAAATGGAAACCGCGGGATGAGGCTGGCTGTTTTGTCCTCATCATCCCCCTGGTCGTGTCCACTGTATGACGAAGGCTGCCTCCAAGCATATTCACTATCCTGCCACACGTTAGTATACGGCATACAACCCGCATCGAAATTGTTTTGCAATATCGTCTTTTTATTTTACGCACAGACCTCTATCCTACACACTCAACGTGTGATTCACTGACAGCAATGATCCTTACGTGACTTTTTGAAGTCATCTTCTTTCTCTTAGTCTCGACCAGAAGATCGGAAGCCGCATTTCCTTTCTAGGTTATACAGCCGTCGTCTCTCTTAACGCTAAGCCTATCATTTTCCGTTGCCGTGGAGGATATTTGTAAGCTGCCGTTCAGTATCAGTTAGCGTCTGCCGTATGATCATCATCATTATCAGCCATTTTTTCTCACTGCAGGACGAAGGCCTCTCCCTGTGATCTCCAATTACCGCTGTACTACTCTGATTCCAACTTGCGCCTGCAAATTTCCTGAATTCATTGCCCCACCTAGTTTTCTGCCGTCCTCGACTGTGCTTTCCTTCTCGTGGCATCCATTCTGTAACTCTAATGGTTCACTGGTTATCCATCCTGCTCATTACATGAGCTGCCCAGCTCTATTTTTCTCTTTATGTCATTTATAATGTTGGCTATCCCCATTTGCTATCTGATCGACAGCGCTCTCTTCCTGCCTCTTAACGTTACGCCAAATATGTTTGATTTCATCGCTCTTTGCGCAGTCCTTAACTTGCTCTCGAGCTTCTTTGACAACCTCCAAATTTCCGTCTCTTATTTTAAACCGATAGAATCCAGTGAATGTACAACTTTATTTTGATTGATAGTGGTAAGCTCCACTCTGGATCTGGCAATGCCTGCAGCATGCACTCCCAGCCCATTTTTATTCTTCTGTAAATGTCCTTCTCATGACCAAGGTACCTTGTGAGTAATTGACCTAGATAAATGTATTGACACACTATAAAAGCTGATTGGCGATCCTGAACTCTTGTTACCTTGGCAGACTATTAAACATTATTTTTTGTCGTCTGCATAATAATATTTCACGCCACTCTTATACTTTCTTTGTTAAGGTACTCAGTCATTTGTTATGATTCGTCCCCAGTGTTGCTGAACAGGACAATGCTATCTGCAAACCGAAGGTTGCTGAGATATTCACCGTTGATCCTCACTCCTAAGTCTTCCCAATTTAATGGCCTGAATACTTTTCCCTACCATGCAGTAAATATCGTTGGAGAGATTGTGTCTTCTTGCCTGACACCTTTCTTCTGAGATGACTTTCTACTTTTCTTGAGAGGAATAAACGTAGCTGCGGAATCTTTGTAGATATTTCCTAAGAAATACATCTATGGCTCCTGTACTCCTTGGTTACATAATGCCTCTATGACTGCTGGTATCTCTACTGGATCAAATGAAATGCCTTTTCGTAATATATGAAAGTCATATAGAGGGATTGATTGTACTCTGTAGATTTCTCGATTACCTGATTGATTACATGGATGTGATCCATTGTAGAATACCCCGTCCTGAAGCGAGCCTGTTCTCTTGTTTGACAGAAGTCAAGTGTTGCCCTTATGCTATTCGAAATTATCACGGCGAATATTTTACACAATGCCAAAAGTGAGCTAATGGGCCTATAATTTTTCAATTCTGTAATGTCTCCTTTCTTGTGTAACCGTGAAATGTTGGCTTTCTTCCATTTGGCTTGAACATTGAAGTCGTGAGGAATTTCATATAAAGGGCCGCAAGCCTTGCAAGCATGATATCTCCTCCCTCTTTCACTAAATCGAGAGTTATTTCATTTTTCTCCGCCCACTTTTACAGGAGTCAGGTTTTGCAAAGCTCTTCTAACTTCACCGCTAGTTATAAAAGGAGCCTCTCTATCCTGTTCATTACTACTTCGAACGGAGTTAATGTGGCTGCTCTTGGTACTGCACAGGTCAGTACAGACATCTTTCGCTGCATTACTATATCTTCTAAACTGCTGCTGATATTATCCTGCTTATATTTCAGTGCATACATCTTGGCTTGTCCTATGCCAAGTATTCTCACTGGTTTCAAACTCGGTCCATTTTTTCCGGCTTTCTGAGTCGTTCTCACGTTATAATTTCGAATACACCTTACTTTCTCCTTGTTGGTCAAGTTCATGCTTTCTCGCTTTTTTTCTTGCGTACTTTGTTGCTTGGGAGAGCTTACCTACTAGTTGCCTTGGTGCCTTGCCTCCCACTTTAATTGCTGCTCCTGAAACCAGCCTCGTTACATTTTAGTTCATTATCGCTATGTAACCTTCATCTCTCTGCTCTAAAGAAGCATATTTGTTAGCAAGCATCAGCCTAAATTGGTCCACTTTTACCATCTAGGTTGTCCTGTTTTTTTCCTAATTTTACTCACTATCAGTTGACAATGAGGAAAATCCTAGCAATCACTAACCTCTCATCACTGCGCTTTACCCTAGCCAGCGCTTCTACATCCTGCCTATGATATGATCGGCAGAAAGTATGAAATTAATTTCGTTTCTTGTTAACCCAATACGGCTGTTCCAGGTACACTTTTTGTTCCTACACTTCCTGAAGAAGATATTCATTATTCGCAGCTTATTCCTTTGCGCGAGTTCTGCCATCTCTTTCGAGTGTTCCTAGAATCGACGCCGTAGTTGCCAATTGCTTGTTCACCAGCCTGCTTTTTCGACACTTTTGCATTGAAGTCGTCCATGACTACAGTATACTAGAGTTTGTACTATTCTGATCGCTAATTCAACATGTTCATAAGACTGATATTTCGTCATCATCACGACTGTAGGTTAGAGCGTAGGCTTGTACTGCTGTTCATCTATACCTCTTAAGCTTTATTAGGACTACTGCTATCCTCTCATTATTGCTGTAGAATTCGTCAATGTTGTCCGATATGCCCTTATGGATTACGAATCCTATTCCGTACTACTTCTTACCTGTAGTTCCTCTAGAACAGAGGACGTGGCCATTTGTTAGCACTGTATAAGCCTCACTTGATCATCTACCTCACTAAGGCCAATAATATCCCACGCAATGCCTGATAATTCCTCAAAGAGTCCTGCTAAGCTAGCGTCCCTCGAGAGGGCGCGTGTGTTGAACGTCAGAAGATTCAGTTTCTACTCGTCTGTCCGGATCCAGAGATTTTCAGCACCCTCTGCCGCATCGCAGGTTTAACCACCGCTTTGGTCAGGTGCTCCCCAGCTGCTGGGGATGAGGGCCCTAGGTTAATTGTAGGGCTCATGAGGGAGGTAGTGGCCAAATACTGCACCAAGGAAGCCAATTTCTGTTCTAATGAGGAAATGCCCTTGTTTAAATTTAGTGGGCCTTTTTAATTTGATCGCACCTGGACTGCTATAGCCCCACTGGCTCTCGGCATTTTTTGCTGGTGTCGGGCACCACTCGAAGCCTGGAGATGTGGCGTACTGGAGGAGGATTCGAACTTACGACCTTCAGATTGAAGGCCTGGTGCTCTACCGCTCCTCCACGCAATCGTATGCTACGCATCCCAAAACAGCTTACGTCTGACAGGCTGTTTGATCTGCGCCGCCAAAGATGAGTTGCACACCTCATCGAGCGCAGCGTACTGCACAACACCACACATCAACAGAGTTGCGCTTTCTTGCTATTTGCAGCGTCAAGCACTTTGCGGCATTTTAGGGGGATTTATTAAAAGCCTGCGCATTTAGTGAACACATTCATTTTTGTTTACCATATGCAGTACGCTGTAAGTGAAAAGAATTATAGGAACCTTAGTCATAGACGCCTTGGTATTCCAAACATGTTCCATCAAGAAATGTTCTGTGAGTTTTCATTAAGTTATAGTTCCTAAGGTTATCGTTGCGTTATCTTTTAAATGTTTAATTTTGGTTATATGCAAAAAAGAAATGGTTTGTTTACCGTCCATTCAAATGCGTTGCCTAGTGTGTTGTGAATTGCTGATTCGTCCTCGGGTTTCCTTTTTTTAGATTGCTCACTGTGGCAAAAAATTGAACATACGGAATCCTGTCCTGTGGAAACCAAACAAGCCCCAACTTGCGATCCTGCGTTTGAACAGTGCAAAAGCACATAGTCATTTGGTTCGTAGTGCATGACATGTGGCCGAACGGTGGAAAAGGGATACGCAGAATTCAGTAGTCGGTGACGACAACTGACTTGATGCCAAGATCATCAGCATTTTTGCATACAAGTTACCCTGCTATGTTAATAAAATAGAGGAAAATGTGTTGTATGCTTCTCTCAATGTCACTAAAACAAGAAGTTATTTTTTCTTAGAAAATTACCAGGATGTGTGCAGAAATTTAAACTGTATTGTCCCGTTCTCATGGTTGTGAAAAATAAGGCCCTGCCAATGACATGAGGCAACAAGGTACACACATCAACAGAATTGCACTTTTTTGCTATTTGCAGCGTCAAGCACTTTGCGGCATTTTAGGGGGATTTATTAAAAGCATGCGAATTTAGTGAACACATTCGTTTTTGTTTACCATATGCAGTACAATCATTACTGGAGAGAACTCTGACGCAGCGATCGTTCAGCGACCATGGGAATGATGGGAAGTGCATAGAGTTGTCTGATCTTCGTTCTTGTACATTCAGACGCTCGTATGACTTTGTCTATTGTACATTTTATCTGCCTTCATTGTTCTACATATCACAGTAATGTATACATTTCTATGTCCAAAATACTCTGCGAACTCACACGAGTGCTACTACGTAATTGAAGCTGTTCAGCCTGTCGAGGTAGTCTGATCGAAACACGCCAAGCGTCCCAATGCGCTGACCAGCCTGAAAGAAATTCCATTTGTCGATACATGCCTCCGTGGCGTAGTAGTTTCGATATCGCGCATCTGTATCAGAGCTCCTGTGTTTGAATCGTGCCATCGAACAGTTTTATTGACGGTAGTTTAATTATTTATTACACACTACTTTGTTGAAAATTAAGAGTTTATAAAGTCGCAAAGCCGTTCGAAGCCAGAAGAATGGGCAAATCCGTGTGCATCCCATAATTGCGATTCTGGTTGAGCCGCTCCAATTACAGCTCTCGTAGACACTAGCGCCAAAGTTCCCTCTAGCAATTTTTGTATGAAGGTCTATGATTGGGCGAACATTCAAACCAGTAACCCTCAAAGCACAATGATAGCAGCGAACTTGATCATCGGACGTCTAAACTTTAACCGAGGTTCAATCGCGTCGGCTCGTCGTGACTCGTCATAGATTACACCGTAATCGATGGTGCACGAGTGCGTTCCAGAATGCAGACTATTCACGTCGAGCATGCAATTTGAGTAGACAAGGTTCCCTCGTGACAACATTAGAGAGAGTTCCGATACATGCACGCATATCTTGCGCCGAGCGATAACATTGCAAGATTTGCCTCTGTGAAATGATCACCGAAAAACAAACAATTTACAGAGGTATCAGTACTATTCCCGAAAGCTATATAGAGGGCCATTTTACCGCAGTTGCCACAAGGATAGGGCGCGTGAATCGTAGGTAAATATTTCTCCGTTTGACGATGAAAAAAGTGCTGCTTTAATCTGCTGTGGAGCTAGGTGAGCCAGCTCTGTTGCGTAAGCTTAACACCACTTCCCCACAATGTCTAGCCGTAAACATGAGCAGATGTGGTCGATATTCTGTGTATTCAAGTCTGGACAAAATATTTGAGTTTGTTACGAATGTAGAGGATTATATATAGATTTCGTTCTAAAGACAATGTCTTTCTTAGCGAGTACCGCGCTTTCCCGCATTGGCTATGGTTTGTAGGCTGCTTTTTTTGGGGGCGAGGGGAGGGAGAAAGCGGAGAAAATTGTTTAATATACATGGCTTTTACATCGACCGATAGTATGTGAGTAGGACTTTTGAGAAACTATTGTAAACATTATGACAAATTCACGTAAGATGTAAATTAATATACTGAATTTGACCACTTTAGACGTTCTAGCTGATACAGTCAACGTAACGGAAATACTTGTACACAATATATTGATATATGAAGATAGTGCTTCTATTTTTTTCAAGCTTACTGATTTTCGACAATTTTGGTAAGAAGAACTGTAGGCTTCAAATCAAAAAACGCTTTTAACAATCAATAGAATTTCTCTGTCTCTCATTAATTAAAGCAAATTTCATTACAACCGCCTCATGAGTTCTTCCAGAAAAGCATTTCTGCGTTTTCAATGTATTTGAATAGGCCGCATCAGAGTTGTGCCGGAGATCAAACTTGCTTTTAGGGCAAGGAGCAAAACTTGCTCTGAATCGAAGAGCATAGGGTGAGATCTGCTTTTTATCAATTTTGTAACAAATGTCGGGGCACCGTATTCCATGATGTCATCGTCACTTGGAGTGGTGAAATAGTAGAGCAGTAAAGTTAAGAAGTGGCATTGTAGTCAGACAAATAATGAGAGCATGTCAGTCCGTGGCTCTGGCGTTCTGCCCTTACGGTGCGAGCAGTCCTTTAATACTACCATTAAAGTACTTCGGTACGAGGTAGCAGATTTATTTTCGGACAGCAAGGACCCAGTTTTTATGGTGGCAAAATGATGAACGACTTGTGAACTTGGATTTAGGCGTAAAGGGAAAAATCGTAGGTGGCCGAAATTATTCGCGAAGCCTTCCAATACTGCCTGTTGCATAGCCCGAGGGCCACTTAACATTATAAAACTCCGTGATTGGAATTTATTTTTAGACATAAATCACACAACGAAAAGGAGGCGATATTTTTTCCGTGTAAGTTTCACAACGCCAACGTCTCTCAAAAATTATTTCCTTTTTAAATATGTACTTCAAAAATTATTTCTTCAACGTTAGCGTGCAATTCGTCCTTGAAAAGAAAGGGCCTCCCTCGTAACAGCAGCAATAGGCGCATTAGATGCTATCTGCAGCCACCTTAACCACACGCACTGATTTACCAGAAATACATACACCCGGGTTGTATTCTCTCAAAAAGAAAAGCTGGTCCACTTGGTTGCTACAGCCTGCGTTCATATTGACAGGGCACCATTCAGGAAAAACCAGACACAAAGCGACACCGCCTAGACGGGACGAGCGCTGGTATCAACTTATGAAGCAAACGTTGTGCCATGGATGATGTGACAATAAATGTTGTCAGTGTATTTCTTTCTAGATTATCGATTCTGACTGTCCGAATTGAGATCTCACATATTTCTCTGAAAGAGTTACAGCGCCCACCGATGCCGCAACGCGGGGACGCTATGGTGGGCGCTTTCAGTAGGCGCCTTGGAGCTGGCTGCAAAACAAGAGAGAAATGAAGTTGGGCGGCGCCTGGTCGATGCGCAAGCAGGGCACGCGCAGTGTTCTTCTAGAAGCCTCGTGCGCTGGTCCTCATGGTCGGGCGCTCCGCCATTGCCCCTCGATTTCCTACAGTTGTGATCCGGGAGAACGTGCCTTTCACCGAGCGACACGCTTCCATGGCTAACTGGCCAGATCGCCAGTTCAGCTCACTCCTACCGCCATTCCACTTCCGCTATGCGGGCGCACGGTTCGCGCAGTTTGAAGTGGCTCTGCACCTGAAGAACATAACAGTCCAGGAGTTCAAGTACGATGTCCTCCTCGACTTCCTGCTAATCGATCTCCAGCTGCGGCTCAGCGTTCCATAGCCTGGCACGTGCCCCTAAGACGAGCGATCAGAGGCCGTGCTGAACTTCTGCAGCTCTACGTACCGCCCTTCTCCTGAGGTTACCCGCAAGGTAAGCGACTCATTTGTGCTAGCCCCTTACCGCCAGCACCAAGCGGGTTTCTTCCTGCGTCCCTATGTGATCTCATCAGGCCAACGTTCTTTCCTCGACTTGCTACGATAACGTCTCGTCGACCGACATGTGCTACACTGCGCCGCACCCGGCCTCAGACTTCCACTAGGGGCCCCTTTCGTGCAAGTACACGCACAATGATCTCGGAACAGGTATCGGCACGACAATGATACCGATCACTTCATCGCCTTTCTCGCTAGCAAAAATAGGCGCGTGATAGTAAAGACATCGCCGAACCAACTCTTGCTTCCGTACCGCACGCCATCGGTTATATGTCAACCAACATAGCAAGTGCCACTCGGCCCCCGACCGATCGGTCCACCCTATCGGTCCACGCCGGCCGCTGAGCCAGCCTCGGAGTCGGGAATAACTCTGCACCTTGCCAACTCCGCTGCCTCCGACCATTCCAAACGAGACAACCGCGAATGACGAAGGTGTGTTTCTGCAGCGCCAAGTTAACCTTCCATCACATGATGCAAAGATGCTGCCCCAGGTTGCGGCCTCCACCGTTTACCGCCTCCACTCGGAGCAGGTTCGAGCCCATGCTATACCGGGAGCATGGAAGCCAACGAGAGCGACGCAGTTGCAGCATCAACCTCCATTCCTTCCCTAAGCTGCCCGTCCTCTCCTTCGGCCAACTTGCCGTCAAGCCCCACTGGCGATACCTCTGACAAATCAGACATTAGGGGTTATGAACAATCGTCGCGCGACATGGATAAGGCATATAGACTGACATCACCATCCCGCGATACGAGTCCTGATGGTGTCTGGCACCCACTACCTCATTCTGTCCATCGCGTCGTGCACGCATTAGAACTCACCAAGCTGCCTGAATCGGCTGCTACTACTCCGACTTTCACAGATTTCGCCAACCCGCGCCATTGACGTCATCAAGCGCAGTACGACGCCTTCCTAGCTGTCTCGAGCACCACTCGTGTCTGAGGCCATGAACTGTGGTAAGAACCGAGCTCCAGCCGGTCCGCACCAGGCCCGCGTATTGGGACACGGCTGAAGTTGCACGCAGAACTTTGGAACTTGCGACGTCGACCACAAGTCGGGCAAGGCTAAACAAGCACGTGAGCAGGCCTATCCACCAAGGCTCATACATGTGCGAAGGAGTGATGGTCAAGCTTGCGCTTGTCGCGTCCACCACTTACAGCGCCCAGTCCTCGTTCGTTTCACATGGCCTACGTGAACTGCTACATTTGCACACTCTCCGTGCAAATCGGCTGTACATCATACTTCCGCAGCGCCACTCGCAGCCTCGTCCACCGGAGAAATTTACTGGTCCTCATCGCTTCCATCAGACTCGCACTACCTAGATTGACGACAGAAACTTTTGAAAATCGGTTTCACTTACTCACTTTATCATTGTTCCGTCTGGGCGGGGGCCATTTAGCGCCCAGCAACGACACAACGCGGGGACGCTGTGGTCGTCGCTCTAAGCGATCGCCTTGGTGCCGCCTGCAAGAGAAGAGAAAAATAAAGTTGGGTGGCGCGTGCTTGAAGCGCCAGCAGTGCACCTGCAGTACAGTTCGAGTAGGCTGCTTAGTTGGTCGTCGAGGAATTAACGACGTGCCTGTAGAAGCAATTGTTCGTGAGAAGTCGTGGTTACCGACGCTTTCATTGTTGTACGTCTCAACTCTCTCATCTCATTTTTCTCAAATTTTTAATATGGTTCCGTCATTGGTGCTATTCGGCAGATACCTTGTCAGTATTGTGTTATGAAGCCTTTTCGTCACGTGGACGACATTGCTCCGCCAACTCTCCTTCGCCAAGAATTCGTTTTGGCGGCATCTTTAGCGCCACTTTGCACGCTGCCACGATCGTGAAGAACCACCGTAAGCTAAGCAAGAAAAGATTCACGCAGGAACACCACTGAAGTCGTCAAAGTACGAGTAAGCATTGTGCCCCTTCCTCATCTCCACGCGGCGCGGCGTTATCTTATCACTTTATTTGACTATTATAAACGCTTATCACATTTTATCGGTCGTTATCAACTTCGTCGCAATCGATACCATCCATATCTACGCTTATCTGTCGTTATCAACCTTATTGGACATCATCTCACACCTATCAACTATTACCGGCTCTTATCAAGCTCATCGGGCTTGGTTGAACTTTTGTGAACCATATTGAAGTAGACCAAGGGATATTGCCCTCGCCCGCAAGCAATTATAGGCAAAAGAGATGAACGACTTAGTCAGCTGAGTGCAACGCCCTGACATAGTGCCGACCAGGTACCAGGATTTACGCGTTCTGGTGGCGTAGACAAGCTACCTTCTTTTTGACGCCCACCTCCTAACCACGAAGACAGAGCTAGAGTCCTAATAACTGGACGGCGATCGGTGGGATCAACGCAGCGCATCATGACTATACGATATAGGGTGAGTGCATGACTTTGCGCCTAAGATGCATCGAGGGATAACAGGGAGAAGGCGGGAGATGGCAATTCAAGACGATGAGAAAAACGAGAACAAAGTGAAAGCGGGAGCCAACGTTTGGACAAGTGCACTTGTCTTTCTGAAGGCCTCGAATCCTTCAGCCTAGAAGTTGACCAAGCAGATAGAGCGTTTACAAGTGCCTAGAGGAACTGTCATTGTTTCGTGCCTCGTGGGATGAGAAAGCAACTTCGACCTGAAGCAGCTACGGCAGCCAGACGTCGTACACTAACCCACAAAATATTGCGGGGCACGCGAGCGCGACGAGACGTTCATTTGAGGGATCGCCAGTGGTTTGTGCGCAGGCGCGAATAAGAGCCGACGCGAGAGGAAAATCGGGGGGCTTTTGCTCCTTAAATATATGACTCGGCCTAGGCACTACGGAGGAGGCTTCTTAGCGCGTGTTGTATGCGTTTGTCCCCTAGACATGCCGGCATTGCGGACTGCGGTCCCGTTTGTTATATATATATATATATATATATATATATATATATATATATATATAACGAACGAGACCGCAGTCCGCAATATATATATATATATTGTGTAACAAAACAGTAAATTCTGATGGGACACCCATGCGTATAGTTTCGCCTCATAGGTCTCAATACTAAGTCACCTTCAGTTGATTGGAATTCCGGCACCTCCTCCCCCCCCCCCCCATGTCCAAATTATTTCTACATAAGTACGGCGTCCGGCTTAAGTTGCTACTTCAGATCGAAGCTTCTATGACTCGCACAACAACTGCAATTTCTCGAGGCAGTTGTAAACGCTCTAACGGTTTTTTGCGCTTCTAGGCTAACTAACTGGATGCATTTTGAGCGCAAAGCCAGGCGCTCACCCTATACCGCACAGTCATGGCGCGCTGCGTTGATCCCGCCGATTACCATCCAGTTGTTAGGACTATGGCTATGTCTTCGTGGATTCGGAATCGGGCATCACAAAGAAGGCCACGTGCATCAATAAGGGAGCAGATGTTTCGTCGTCGGTGGCTCATCGGCGACATCGTCGACCATCCCCTTAGAAGGCAATGGCTGCCGAGAGAGCTGATATTGGGCCTACGCGCAGCATTAGAACCGCACCTGCGCCCATGTGCAGCGCAATCACATAAGACAGCGATGAACATAGGGATGCTGGTCGCCGTTTAGTATACAGCTGTCATTTTTCCTTTCCGTATTAGTATTGAAGTAAAGACATTGAGTCGCTTTGAAATATCGTGATAGTGGCGGTGCTGTTGATGATGTTGCTACCGGCAAGATTAGCCTGGCAGTCTTGGCTGAGAATTGGTCTACTTGAGAGTCTCTTTCTGGGCCAAATATGTCACTATCTGCCTATCAGTGCTGCCTCTCGCAAAAATTTAAGTAGAATGCGTAACAATTCCACTGCAATTCTTTTGACGCGGGTGCGGTGAACGGGCCCGCGCGATTGCGTTAGTCGGTGCTGTAGCAGACACTCGGAAATAAAAGCTGTTGAATAGGGGTGTGTAGTGATTGGGCTGTAAGGAATGTAACCTCAACTGCAGATGCATGCTGCGGGATGAAGCTGTCAATTGACGGCAATTCTTTCATTTCTTGTCACTTAATCCGAGCTTTGCTTCCTTATCGCTCTCAGTACGGTGCCGTAAGTTAAATTCGTTGCCACTACGGTTGCACCGTTGTCTTAGCGTAAGAATATTTCGGGCCATGAAATTGCGTGCGAATAGCAAGCCTTAGTGCATTCCGCCCCAGACTCGCATATGGCCGGACACAGCCGTCCGTGTACGGTTCAACAACAATTGCGTTAGATTAGGCAGCTGTTGAGATATATAGGCAGGGAATTCCTATAGAGAAGTAACTGAAGCCGTCTACATCAGCCAACATGGCGACGCATGTGTGAGGCAAGAGTCGATTACACTGTTTATAAAGATCGTTTTTAATGGCGTGCTTGAGCAGCCTTCCTAACAATCCATTCGCATGCTCGCTTTTTTGCGAGACAGCTGCTTATGCATTTTAGTTTGTTTCAATTGATAGCCCTTTGTATGTTCAGCATTCGCACAATAAAGTGATAGAAGTTTAGTTTTCAGTTAATGCTTGTGAGGTCTGCTCTTCTGTCGTCCTTTTATATCTCACACTGGATTTATTGTATTTTTTCCTATTCGGTTATCTTTCCATTTTTGGGTCAAGAATAGGCTGCAGCCAGATGAGTCCTTAAAGGATTCAGGTTAAGGAAACATAATTGCACGTAAGCTAAAGTGTAATATCTGACAACGTTGTCTTCTTTTCCACGAATGTGGATGCACTATAAACTTTTAAGGATTGCCAGTTTTATGCAAGCGTCTTGATTCATTAATGGAGAGATAATGACAACTTAAGAGATTGTTTACCTCAAGAATTACTTCGTCGCTAGCCCATTCGGGAATCTATTCAAAAGACGAAGTATATTTTCTCGTAGCACCCTCAGGGAATGAAGATAGTGACTCTCACTTGGCAGGCACTGTATGCACCTCCTTTGATTTCGCCAAGGTGTGACTTTTATTTTTCGATCGCCTATCACAGGGGAAAAGGATTAGCTTATGTAGTTTTGATTTTTAAATAAACGCGTCTTATGGTCGCTCTCTGCTCTACCCGCGGTGTCTTCGTTAGCCACTTTTTTGAAAAATTACGCTCGGCAAACTCAAAGATCAAAGCACCAACGAAAAGGTTAATACGCACTCAGTGTTTTTTTTCATCCAACAGGGAAGTGTGTGGACGGGCTCCATGCACCAAAATTAAAGCAATGCATCCGTGAGGCGCTCTTTCTAAAGTATTGTGGGTACCGTACCTGTTAAAGACGCCACGAAGGAATATTTCTTTAACCTGCACTGTTGAGTTGCATTTTGGGTTATACATGCGTAATATTACATTTAAGCGAGTCTTGCTAACTGACAAAAGACACGTATATCTTCATTACGGGGTCCTTCAATCTACAGTAAACAATCTATAAATAAAATATCGACAAAATAAGTAAATGAATAGAGGATGGGATGGAAGGCCCCACGCTAGTTTCTTGTTAACTCATAAGCTTTAAACATCGCCGGCTAGTGACTACTAAATAGGTTGGCAATAAGCGCAAATTATCATGAATTCTAAAGCAACAAATGAATCAACGCAATGAAAGGTTTGTGCACTTTCGCGAACAAAAATGTCCCAACCATAAAAAAATCCTTTTGAATGTGTGACGCCAAGGAAGCATGCGGTCGATAGGGTCCACAGGGCGCGAATGGTTTAACAAATTAACGTATACTAGAGAAGCAACAACGAAAACATTTGCGGTTCATTTCCTGTGTTAATACCCAGTTTGCGCAAAAGGTACATGGATAATGAGGGAATGCACCAGACCAAACTAAGTTGGTTTAGCTCTTCCAGTCCCTTTCTGGGGCTACCTAGACCCATTGCGTGAGGCTGTTGCAATAAAGGCTTCAATGAGATTTGAAATCTTGGTCAATTTAAGGATCACACAAAAGTTCTTGAGCCAATAATATTTCCCGAGGCGCGTATGGGTCTGTTCTGAGTTAAGTAGAAGCTCCTAGGGCCACCACAATATGCTTATGCGCGTATACATTAATGTACCGTGGCAGGGTGCAATAATGAAGCACGCTGGACTTTACTGCACGTCGCAAAGATGACGTTCAACTTTGATATGACAGCGCACCAAGACTGTGATGCGAGTATTTTTTCGAAATGGAGTCATTGCAACAGCGCTATGACGCACACCTATGGTTTGGTCAATTGAGAAGCCGTGTCATGAATTTGTCACTGCGGCAGGAATCGCATGATGACTCAGCTTGGACGCATTGTGCACGCAGCGTTGCTCTCGTTCTCCGGTCGCCAATGCCATCGAAGCATTTTCACGGGAGACCACGGGTTCTTGCTCACGTACTATCGGATACTTTTGCAGCGCTTTGTCGACATGCCACACTGTGGCTCAAATAATTGGCATGAAAATACTAGAAGTATGCATTTTGACTCAACCGAACGCGCAACGAGCACGCTGAACGGAATGTTGTAAAGGAAGTCGTTCCCTACGGCACCGCAAAACTACTTTAGACCAACTACAAGTTTTACCCCAAAAATGTTATATTATGGTTAAACATTTGTTTTATGTTGACTTGTTGACTATATGTTCTTTTTAGTCTTGTTGCTTGAAACCCTAAGCACAACATAGCAATTACATTTGAATTTCAGCTGGTTGGCCCGGCTGCGCAAGGAAAATTATGGCGTGGAAAATTGGGGACGACCTAATGAACCAGGGACAGCGCTGGACACCGTGAAAGGCATTTATGGCACCGCCGCAGTGCATTTATCGAAAAAAAAAAAGAAATATTTGTAAAACGATAGCAGCGACGTCCTCTCAGGCGACTACAAAAGTAACCAATCTGTTGAATGGTCGATACCGAAGATGTGCTGTAGCATACAAGTGATGCATTTCTCTCTGAATGACGCAATGGAAACTGACGTAGAGCGCACGACCACTCCGCAAAATATAGCACAATAGCGCGTGTTTCAAGCATGACCTGCACCTACAACTGGCATAATGAACGGCCAAACGTCTACCTGTCTATTTTCAGCGTCATGTTGCTGGCATTCTCGTCCCGGTGGAGGTTTGCACAACGACCAATTATAGCGGTGTGAAAATCACCACAGAACAACGAACTGCCTTACACAATTACGTCATTGCATGGTATACGAGACCTGGGGTATCGTTTTTGGCTGGATGAGCCTCATGGACTACTGGCGTTCACTCTCTCGCAAGGTCAGTGTTGAATGCTAGGAGTAAAATAATATAACTTCTGGCAGAACCCACCTCAAGATGACAGTGGACGTTATTGCGCTAGCCATACAAACAATGCAACGACACACCGTATTGATGACGACAGGTTCATTTGTAGATCATGTAGGGTTTCGGTGCATGCCTTTAAACTAGGCTTGTGTGACTCTTGCGCGTAACTTCCCGCATCTATTGCCAACGTCATTCCTTAGCTTCTCCTTTCTGGGCAGCATGGCGACGACGAGTAGCTTCGGCGTAGCGTCACTCCCCGTTCTAACTCGGCAGCTCTTAAGTGGCATGTCTTTATCGCAAGGTAGGTGGTGTAGCCGGTTTTATATATAGTCATGATTCACATCACAGGGCAACCAACGCGAAACTGCTGAATTTTGCATCGCGTGACCTTGCGCGTCTGCTGTGGTATCGCGAGTGAGAACAAAGTTTCACGGGCAGGATAGCAGAAAACAGCAGCATGCCAAAGTTGATGAAGCAAGCTAGGAATGCTAATAACATTAAAATTATAATGATGATTAGTTTGCGCCGCTACTTATTGAAGCTCATTTAAGCCTTTGTGACATTTTATGAACGTAGACTATCACAAGGACATTTACCTCATGCTATGGTTCTCCTATGCATCCGAACATTACGAAGCATCGACTGCCAGCCAAACCGCAAAAAAAAAAAAGCCGGCATTTGCTGTAGACGCTAATCAGTGTGCCTGCCATACGAAGCTCTGCGCGGCGTCGTAATGGCAGGAATAGGTGAAGGCGGTCGTCGAGGCGGCGAGCCAAATACGGGCTTACGCTCGCGAGCTTCTACTCAACCACTCAACACAGGCATTTGAGGCTCTGAGTATGCGCGCTCCAGAACATCCTCAGACACGGTGTCCCCTAAGGTAGACATTCGGTCAAAAGTTTTAGAAGACCAACTGCACTTCTAATCACCCTGAACGCCCGTCCATTGCTATTTACAGTTCTGCGCTGCCATTTGACCGAGTTTGGGCCTAATAGGGCCGCCTGAGCGTGGCTCCCGAGATTGCTCCTACCGGAAGGTTACGGACAGAGCGTAAGTTGAGTTGTGGACAGGGCCAGCTCCTTCTCAGCACCACGGCGTACGCGACCGAGGGCTTTCCATACGTCGGGGTTGCTTAGGAGCACTCCGGTACAGTTGCAGCAGCTTGGATTAGGTCAGAAAAAATATTATTGCGCAAATATGCGATTCCTTAGGGATTAGACTCTATCAAAATACTAGGGCTTTCAATAAACTCAAAGGGATGCAACGCTAAGACTATAGCCCAACTCACCACGAAAACTGAAAACATTATTAGATTAATTATGAGAATGTTCTTGAGTTTCGCATTTCGCCCCCATCAAAATTCGGCCGCCGTGAAGGGGATTCGATCCCGTGACCTCGTCCTCTGCAGCCCAACACCACAGCCACTGAGAAACCACTGCGGGTGGTGTAAAATGAGGTGGTGCGATACAGTGAGAGATCAATGTTCGTTCGACCACATCAGTTTGCAGTTCTTGCACGTAGGTTTCTCTGCGTTCGCAGATTGATTTTAGACAGGTTGAAGTCCACTTGATCTGACCTTTGTTTTTTTGGGATATGACTGTTGGTTCGTGTATAGCACCGCCAATTAAACGATACAAATTAACTATTTCTCGTTTTATATTTTTTTGCCAATCCAATCCTATTTGACCGCTTGGTGGCATTGAATATTGACACGCGTACTTGTTTGTCTTTATCGGGAGACACGTTTCACCACCTAACAAATGTTATCGCACAGCGCAGGACGCGCCTACATGTATCGGAAGTTTCTTGTATGTTATCGATGCTACTATCCAGTGTCTGCAGTAGCCGAACCTTATGGTATCTGATTACATCGCCTAATGCGAATGGTGTAGAACTTTCTGGAAGGCACGCGGGTCCCAGCGATTACTCTGGAAAATTCGACGACTGATGTGTAAAAGTGGACGCGCTTGGCCCGCTGATCAGATTTTCGACGATCGCCGACCGTGTTCGCCGCTATCGTTGTGTTATAATTGTAGCCGGTTTTGTGGGCACAGGTTCGCCCGATAAAAGTTAGTTTTGTCGTTCACAGTATGGCTACTGTGTTCTTCAACGTCACCACCACGTGACATCTGGTGGAGGGGCTTTTTGTCCACGTACCGACGCCCCCGACAAGCCGTGATCCAAGCCCGGACCGCAAAGAAAACCCAAACGTAGTCCCGGACCATCGAGCAAGCCGCCGTCTTCAACAGCTGCCCCCGCAGCACGGATTTCTACCTGAGAAAACCAAGAAGATTGTGGCCAAGACAACCACAATGGCTGCCCTAGTGTCAACCATCGTACTTCAACAACCCAGAGAGCCCCCTACCTTCTGTGGAGCTACGTCGGAGGATCCTGAAACCTGGCTTGAAACCTTCGAAAAGATCGCAACCTTCAATAACTAGACATCTGAGGATAAGCTTCGACATGTGTACTTCTCCTTGGAAGATGCCGCGAGGACTTGGTTCGAGAACCTAGAGTCCACCCTAGCAACAAGGGACCTGTTCTGCAGTAACTTCCTGATGACGTTCACGAACGTTGTCCGAAAAGAAAGGGCCGAAGTTCTGCTGGAAACCCGAGGCCAACTACCCAGTGAGACCATCGCCATCTTCACAGAAGAGATGACCCGTCTTTTCCGGCACGCCGGCCCGGAAATGTCCGAAGAGCAAAAAGTGCGTTTCTTGATGCGAGGCATAAAGCAAGAACTTTTCACCGGACTAAGCCGAAATCCACCGAAGAGCGTAGCTGAGTTCCGGACAGAGGCTACGACGATTGAGAAAACGTTAGAAATGCTCACTAGGCAATATAACCGCAAAGTGCTCACGCCTCAGTGCGCCACCCAAGTGCTGGGCTCCGTTGATCTCCAAGAGACCATCAGGGCCACTGTGCGCGAAGAACTGCGCAAGGTCTTGCCTTCGTCGCAGCCTCAAATAGCCTCGATCACGGACATCGTGAAAGATGAGGTTCAGCGATCGCTGGGAGCTCCTGAGGTGCAACCGCAATTACCGCAGCCTCAGCCAGAAGCGATGACGTATACGCCGCCGTCGCACGCCGTCAAGGTCCCCCTCCGCGACCGTGCCAGGGCCCTGTAACGCCGCGATTCCGTCGTCCGCCACCGCCAGCACGACCACCCGTCACCCAGCGCACCTGCGCGAGGAAAACGGACATTTGGCGCGCCCCCGACCACTGGCCGCTCTGCTACCACTGCGGCGAAGCCGGCCATGTGTACCGCCGATGCTCATACCGCGACCTGGGATTGCGAGGCTTCGCCGTCAAGGCACAGCGCCCGAGGGAAGGTGAACGCCTTCGTGACATCGCCGACTACCTCGCCGCTACTCAGTGGAGCCCTCGACGACCGTCCCGTTCACCGTCACCAGGCCGCTACCTTTCGCCGCAGCGCCGTCCATACACTGGCCCAGCCCGGAGCCGATGCATGAGTCCATATCCGGAAAACTAAAAGCAGCAACCGATGGAGGTGCGGTTGCTGTTCGTCGAATTGACGAAGATCCTCCGCCGACGACGACGACGGCGAAAAGACTATCTCGACGACATAGCAACGACAACACACCGCCGTCCCGGCGAAGTCTGGCAGCCAAGAGCACGTTGAGGAAAGATGACCTGATGACACGACGTTCCAGCCGCAGGTCAACGCGACGCAGCCGTGATACGTTGCCAAGATCTAACTGTAAGGCAAGACAAAGGACTACCGACCTCGACGTGCTTCTCGACGGCCACGCAGTCACCTCCTTAGTAGACACAGGAGCCGATTACTCCGTCATGAGTGGACCCATCACAGCCCAGTTGAAGAAAATTAAAACTGCATGGGAAGGCCCGTTAATTCGCACCACTGGAGGACACCTCATCACGCCGAGTGGAATCTGCATTGCAAGAATTACCATTCATGACCGGACTTACCCTGCCACCTTCGTTATCCTGCAACAGTGTTCACGAGACGTCATTCTCGGCATGGACTTCCTGAACCAACACGGCGCAATCATCGACCTGAAGTCCAAATCAATAACGCTGTCGGAAATCAAGCGATACCGCCGGAGAGCCCTCGTACTCACCATGCCTTGAGTGTGCTCGAAGATCAAGTGAGCATCCTGCCTCGCTCCACCATTGTTATTTCGGTCGGCACCGAAAGGCCCGCTGACGTAGAAGGTGTCATCGAAGGCGACCAACGTGTACTGCTCGACCGTGAAATTTGCGTCGCAAGAAGGATCGCTCGACTGCACGGAGGAAACACAAAAGTGTTGCTGACAAACTTCAGCCAGGCGTTCAAGCACATCAACAAGGGCAGGATGATCGCACACATCGAGGAAATTCTGGAAACCTGCAATGCGTTTGTGCTCTCGGATTCTGTCGCATCTACCCCAACGACCGTAGTTCCAGAGCCAGACTTCGACGTAAATCCAAGTCTCCCCGTGATTAAGCAGCAACAGCTCAGAATATGCTTTGACGATACAAAGACTGCTTTTCGACGTCATCGAGGCTTCGACAAACACCAGTCGCAAAGCAACGCATAATAATCGAAGAGTGCGCTCGACCACTGCGCCAGAGCTCTTACCCAGTTTTGACGCGAGAACGCGGAGCTATAAGACAACAAGTCAACGGAATGCTGTGCGACGACATGATCCAGCCGTCGAAAAGCCGTTGGGCGACTCCAGTTGTTTTAGTGAAGAAAAAGGACGGAACCCTACGTTTCTACGTCGATTATCGTCGACTGAACAAAATCACGAAGAAAGACGTATGCCTCCTCCCACGGATAGACGACGCATTGGATCGGCTCTGCAACGTTAAATACTTCTCATCGATGGATGTCAAGTCCGGCTACTGGCAAATAGAAGTCGACGAAAGGGATCGCGAAAGAACCGCCTTCATCACGCCAGACGGCATCTGAGTTCAAGGTTATGCCATTTGGACTGTGCTCGGCGCCTGCAACGTTCCAGCGCGTGATGGACACCGTTTTAGCAGGATTGAAGTGGCAGACCTGTCTTGTTTACTTGGATGACGTCGTCGTCATCGCCGGAAATTTCGACGATCACCTTAAGCGGCTTGCGACAGTATTAGAGGCCATCAAGTCATCAGGGCTCACTCCGAAGACAGAAAAGTGTCGCCTCGCTTACGATGACCTTATATTCCTAGGACAGGTCATCAGCAAATCTAGAGTACGCCCAGACCCGCATAAGACCCCTGCGATCGCAAATTTCCCGCAGCCAATCGACAAGAAGGCAGTGCGCAGATTCCTTGGCATATGTGCCTACTATAGGCGCTTTGTCAAGGACTTTTCACGCACCGCGGAGCCGCTAACACATCTAACGAAATGTGATGTCGAGTTCGAGTGCGAAACGTCGCAGGCCGACGCATTTCAAGAACTCAAACGACGCACGCAGTCGCCGCCGGTACTTGCACACTTCGACGAGGACGCCGATACTGAAATCCCCACTGACGCCAGTAGCCAAGGCCTCGGTGCCGTCCTAGTCCAGAGGAACGACGGACTTGAACGGGTGATATCTTATGCTAGCCGGTCGCTGTCAAAAGCGGAAGGCAATTATTCTACGACTGAAAAGGAATGCGTAGCCATCATTTGGGCTAAAACCAAATTCCGCACTTACCTCTATGGCAGGCCATTCAAAGTCGTCAGCGATCATCACGCATTGTGTTGGCTAGCTAACTTAAAGGGCCCTTCAGGCCGGCTGGCACGGTGGAGCCTCAGATTGCAAGAATACGAAATCACTGTAACCTACAAGTCCGGATGAAAACACTCCGATGCCGATTGCCTATCAAGCGCACCCATTGACCCGCCGCCGCAAGATGACGAGAATGACGACGCATTCCTTGGAATGATAAGCGCGGAAGACTCCGCTGAATAGCAACGGGTAGACCCGGAGCTAAAAGGCCTCGTCGAATATTTGGGAGTGCACACCGACGTTGTCCCTAGGGCATTTAAGCGCAGGTTGTCTTCGTTCACGCTACAAAACAACCTGCGCGTGAAGAAGAACTTCTCACCAGTCCGCGCCACGTACCTTCTTTTTGTACCGTGAGCGCTGCGTCCAGAAGTACTGCACGCCCTACACGACGATCCAACCACTGGGCACCTCGGATTCTCCCGTATGCTAACGAGGATACAGGAAAGGTACTACTGGTCGCGCCTCACCGCCAACGTCGCCCGATACATAAAACAAGCCGAGAATGTCAACGATGCAAGACGCCACCGACAAGGCCAGCAGGACTACTACAGCTGATCGAACCTCCTCGTTGACCATTCCAGCAGATTGGGATGGATCTGTTGGGACCGTTTCCGACGTCAACATCCGGGAATAAGTGGATCGTCGTGGCCACGGACTATCTCACCCGCCTCGCTGAAACTAAAGCTCTACTAAAAAGCAGCGCAGCCGAAGTGGCGAAATTTTTCGTCGAGAACATCCTGCTGCCGCATGGTGCCCCAGAAATCCTCATCACCGACAGAGGAACGGCTTTTACAGCAGGGCTCACCCAAGCCATTCTGCAATATTGCCAGACAAGCCACAGGAGGACAACTGCCTACCATCCGCAAACGAATGGTCTCATGGAGCGCCTGAACAAGACCCTCGCAGACATGCTAGCAATGTACGTCGACGTTGAGCACAAGACGTGGGACGCGGTCCTGCCGTATGTAACCTTCGCTTATAACACGGCGGTGCAAGAAACAACACAGATCACGCCGTTCAAGTTGGTTTACGGCAGGAACCCGACGACGACGCTCGACGCCATGCTGTCGCACGTCACTGACGAGGAAAATCTTGACGTCGCTATCTATCTCCAGCACGCCGAAGAAGCCCGACAGCTCGCCCGCCTGCGAATCAAGAACCAGCAGAGGACCGACAGTCGACACTACAACCTCCGACGACGCTTCGTGGAGTACCAGCCCGGCGATCGTGTTTGGGTATGGACCCCGATACGCCGACGAGGACTCAGTGAGAAACTACTGCGACGCTATTTCGGACCCTACAAGGTCATCCGACGTATTGGCGCACTGGACTATGAGGTCCTACCGGACGGCATTTCGCATTCACAGAGGCGCCGCGCGCGATCTGAAGTGGTCGACGTGGTGTGTCTTAAACCCTTTTACAGACGCTGACAAACTTTCCTTATTTTGTTGTTTTCTTTGCTGCGAGTGCTTCTTTATTAATTTTGTTTTTGTGCAGCATCTGGTCGATGCCTTTTAAGAGGGAGGTATTCACAAGTGTACTTGTTTGTCTTTATCGGGCGACACGTTTCACCGCCTAACAAATGTTATCACACAGCGCAGGACGCGCCCGCATGTATCGGAAGTTTCTGGAATGTTATCGATGCTTCTATCGGCTGTCTCTGACCGAACCTTGTGTAATGTGGTCGCATGTGTGCCCGACGCGAATAATGTAGAACTTTGTGGAAGGCACGCGGGTTCCAGCGATTACTCTGGAACAATTGACGACTGATGTATAAAAGCCGACGTGCTTGACCCGCTGATCACAATTTCGTCGATCACCGACCGTGTTCGCCGCTATCATTGTGCTATAATTGTAGCCTATTTTTTGGGCACAGGTTCGCCCAACAAAAGTTAGTTTTGTCGTTCACAGTATTGCTACTGTGTTCTTCAACGTCACCATCACGTGACAATATCTACGGTGGTGGTGGTTGAATATTGCACAGCGAATTAGCAAAGAGAACAAACAAAATTATATATATCGCCGAGCAAGTAGCGTGAGCCGCTCGAACCAGTAATGACCACATCGCCTATTTTCTTTTGATGATTATAACGCTTGCAATACTATATGTCGGTGTACTTTGGCCGTTCACTACATCGCCGCAACGCTTATTTCTGTTCTACTGCGGAAGGTACAGTTTCCCTGTTCTCAAATGCTTAGGGCTATTCTGCGACCCGCCGTGGTTGCTCAGTGGCTATGGTGTTGGGCTGCTGAGCACTTGGCGGCAACGCGTTCGCTCGTACTGGAACATCTTGAAACTGAATATGCACGTCATCTTCAAATTTTTACTGACGGCTCTGTGGACAAGGTCAGAGGATCTAGTGCAGCTGCTTTTCACATTCCCTCTTTGAAGTATGATTGGTCCGTTCGCTTCACTGCAGTCGTGTCCTCCACAATGCAGAAAGCGTTGCCATTGAGGCAGCTCTCAAAAAGCTACGGTTTTGTACGCCTCAACCTGTTGTCATTCTTACAGATTCGAAATCCGCCCTTCAAAGGTTAGAGCACGGGTTCCCTACTGATGCCTTATCTCTAAGCTCCCTACGTTCGGTGCAAAATCTCCGTTTCAAAGGCTTCTCCATACGATTCCAATGGGTGCCATCACACATAGGTATCATAGGCAACGAGATGGCGGACAGCCTCGCCCATAGAGCGCTGTCTGGGAATCCTTTGCGAACAGTGCCTCAAGAAGACAAGAGACTCTTCAGAGAAGCGGTGTCAAGCCACTTCAGTTCTTTGTGGAGCTCACCTCACAAGCCATGCGTGATCAAGGGTCTCAAAAGAAACCAAGCCACCTTACTGCTCCGCATTCGCACGGGCTCTGCTCGTACCCCTGCGTGGAAGTATAAGACTGGCCTGGCGTTATCACCATTATGTTCAACGTGTGGTGTGTGCGGTGACATAGAACATTACCTAATGTGCTGCATTGTGTATAACGCGGAAAGGAGGGTGTTTTTCGGGTCCCTCAAGAACACAGGACTTCCTCACAGCTCTCTTCAGGACATTGTTTTCCCGCGCGGGAAACCATTGTGTAGGAAGGAGGTCTCTCGCCTTCTGTTAAATTACCTAGAGGACACGGATTTGGCTTCCACATGGTGAACTGAGGAGTGACCATTTGTGATTGGGACGTCTGTGTCTGATTATGTGACTTATTTATTTTTAGTGTCGCTACGGTGGAGCAATTGCCGGCAGCAACTGCAAGGCTAATCCCACCAGTAGCCTACAACAACTCAACTCAACTCAACTCAACTCACGAAATCGCGGGATCGAATCCCGGCCACGGCGGCCGCATTTCGATGGGGGCGAAATGCGAAAATACCCGTGTGCTTAGATTTAGGTGCACGTTAAAGAACCCCAGGTGGTCAAAATTTCCGGAGTCCTCCACTACGGCGTGCCTCATAATCAGAAAGTGGTTTTGGCACGTAAAACCCCAAATATTATTACTATTCTGCGGTGCACGTATAGTGCCTTGTGGTGGCGCTACTGACACATGTGTCTATTGCATGTATTAATACGAATAACGTGCTCAGCCTACTTCCACTAGAGATTGTAAATTTTCACTAGAGATTGTAAATAAAGTACACGTCATCAGCAAAATGGTTTGTCACTACATTACTTCTATGCCAATCGCGTCAACATGGACACAAGCCGTGAGGTGGCTATCGCCCATTTTTTTTTCGTCAACGCACAGGTACTGGGAAGTTGCGACGGGGTGGGTGGGTGATTGTTTCTCTCTTAGCACTACTGGCCCCCGTTGGATCTGCCAAATGTAACAAATCAGATTTAGGGAGCGTGCCTCTTGCAGGAGCATACTTTTTGCCTGGGATATTTCTTGGCATTACTCAATTTCAATACAGTAACTATATAGTATCACGAGAAATGGTAAGAGCAGGCAATGGGCTAGGTAGCACCACGAAACTGGCAAAGTGAGCAGTCAGACAGAAGAGGCAGCATCAGATTATTATCCGCGCAAGAAAACACGGGTTCCGTTGAGCCACGCTCGTTCGATTTGCTTTCCACCAAACCGTCTGAAATTGTCAGGAGATTATGAGTGCGTTTTATCAAAGAAACAAAGATTAGGTGAAGTGGTCACACGCCTGTGGGAACTATTGTGGACATGCGCAAAATGACAATCAGAGCGTGTGCTGTCCAGTGCCGATAACTGTTGCTGTGACAATGACTGACTACTTCTCATGAGTAACGTATCGTGAAGTGAAGGCGCCACCGGTGGTCGACACTCAAGTGGGAACATATTCAACGCAGTACATTCCTTGAGAACGACGCGGGGTCGTTGGGCCGAGCACGACGACTCCAGGAAGGCCCACGAACCGATTTTGCGTGGCAGCTGGAGGTATGGACAGCAGGCCAAGGTAGGAGAAAGCTGTGCGATAAAAAAATGTCCGTCGATTACGATACTCCGTAATGCTCAATTTGAGCGCAGCTTTAAAATGTTTTCATTTCACGATATATTGAGGCAAAGAATCTGACACCTAAATCGCCGCACCGAAGGGAAGTGGGCCAGTGCTGTCGGCGCCTTCGCATAGGGAGGGGCAGTATGGGAACGCTAGCTTGATGAGCGACATCGGAGCAAGCTGCAAGAGTAAGCAAAGCAAGAGTGAGCAGTGGCACGCGCCCGCGTGCCATCCTCACTTCCATCCATCCTCACTATTTTCGGGACTCGTCATTTCGTAATATAACAGGTTTCCATACGCGGCTGCTATTGGCTAATAGCTGACATCAATCAAGAAGAATTTTTGGATCAATGCGCTTCATTGTACTTTCACAGTCTATATTAACGCACTTTAATAAACCGGGTCGAATAAGCAAAAATCTGTTTTCTTATTTCCATAATAATTACCTATTTCCGGAAGAATCTGACTGTCGTCAGCTTACGCTCGGTCGCAGCCGCCCGCGTAGGAATTTACCTTTCGACCCCTGCTTATGGGTGTCGTAGGCATTGGGTCTCACTAATTTCGACTAGTTTTGAAGACTCAAGTTGTCTCGAAACACGCGAAACTTAAGGTGAGACCACACGTATGCTTGCCAGCACGCGTTCATTCCTGGCCACTCCTGGTCAGAGGCCTTGGCAGACTTCGCTTGATATTGAGCCACTAATGACACTTTAAACTGTGCAGGTCGGATGTGGGTACAACCCGTCGGTCAAGCTGGTGCAAGAAAAGCTGATCCGCGCCACGTAGCACGGCCAGACTGGAGCATGCGAGCACGAGCGGGCACTGAATCCCTGTCACGGACAAAGCAAACGCCGCGCATACGCACTACAGTTGCACGTAGCTGAGGTCTAGTACGTAGCGTAGATGCCGCGGCCGCCGCGGGGTGCCGTGATGAGTAGGCTGATTGAGAGCCCTGCGGCCGGAATGACAGCCGCTTTTCCTCACTACTTCCTCTCCGACATTTCCTCGTTCTCTGAATCTTAAGAAATATTGGCAGGAAATTGTTGTCCAGCTTTTTCTTTCTGTTAGTCAGCAGCCGACTCCGCTGTCGCGGTGTAAAGTGAAAATTCCTCGGAATTCCGACAGCACGGACCTGCTCAAGCTAGTCGGCCAGGCGTAGAAAATCAGCTAAGGCCGTTGGACTACTAGGCTGAAGCGACCACACACTGCAGAACGGAGGGACTGACCATGCTCACTTCGTTCGCGTGCTGCTCTTGATAAGATTATTCTGTCCCGCTGTGTAACAAATAATGAATCCTGCCATTGTTTAAAGCCGCGAATTCAGAGGGTACGCCAAATTGATAGCAGCATTTTTGGAATATGGTGTTACACAAGGGCTCTTGTAGGCAGTCACGAAATCGAGATGTGGATTGGTTCAGTGGTCAGTCACATTATGGTTGTCTTGCCGAAAGCTTTGGACGACAGGACATCCAGCGAGAGAAACAGAGAAAGGCGTGGTGGTATTCTGAGAGAAGCGACAGCCAAAGACCAAGCTTATTCTGCCGCGTTGAATACTGAGAAACACACAATGAAAGAGGAAATAATTTTTTTTGCGGCATGTTTTAACTTTACAGCCACACCATCATTCTGTAGCTTGCACTGTATCAGGCTGACTGACGGGAGTGTCAGTTATTTGTGATACCACTTCACCACCGCCTGCAATTTTTACCATGTGAAGAGGAACCTTTGTAAGCAATCCCTACGTGGAAGCCACAGTCCGTTTGAACACGTCACATTTAAAGAGCGTATGATCAGGGATTTATGGCTCGTTCGGAATTTTCTGCCTCTATACTATAGTTGCAGGGTCACCAGCTATGCTATAAAGCACAAAAGTTTAGACAGAACATTTGTCAGTACTGCTTAATGTTGCTCGCGCGTTTCCTCCATACAGTACAAAATGTAGTAAAATACCTCACGCTAACACTTAATCGCGCATGCACTACGTGTTCATTTTCAACACTGATCTCACTATATGCGCAGCCAAAGACAGCTACGGGGACCGAGTTCATGGATGTGCACGCTTGCGTTCAGAGTAAAAGAGAAATAAAAAGTTTTCCACTTATCGCCACGTTGTCGGGAATCGATTATATATGGCACGGCGCGTCGGCCTACACTACAGAGTAGGCGTTTTCATTACAAGCAAGCATATGTGTAACATTCGTCCCGTGACATCACCGTTCCAATTTCTCATATAGCGCAAGAGGTCTCATGCGCCGGTGCATTACAAAAGTTGATTGATTCTTCTATTGGGCATGACGTCCCAAGGCAAAGTTGTAACTATGCGGGACACCGCATTGCGGGCCTCTGTATTGATGCAGACCACATGTTGTTCAATACCATCCACCTAAATCTAAATGGCTCATCTGTTTTTTGTTACGGCCCCCTCTTAATTAGACCGTCGTAGCGACCTCTGGCAGGCCTTAATAATGGAGCCACCAGGGCGGGTAGAGTTAGAAGAACAGTAACAAAGCTTTTGCGGCTCTGTGCATCGCGGGTGCGGGAGTTCGCTGACCCAGTGTATTCTTGTTTGTTAAATGTCTGTCGACTAATTGGCAGAAAGCAGCGCCAAGTGCAAGCCAGTGATCGTCAATGGAATGTCAATAATACAACAGGTGTAGCGCGATTTCTTCAAAAGCGTGCGTGTTACCAATGGCACTGACCCCTATATCAATAAGGAATGAATAAGCGTTAACTTTTTATTTTTCGTCCTTTCGTATTTGTCATATTTATCTCCTTTCCCACTGCACGCTTTTCTGTAGTTGCTCTATTTGATATATGTGATTGTATTGCTTACTGCCTGTGCTAAATCGTAGACATGCGTAACTTGGCGCTTTTGAACCTGGCATCCTTTATAGGTATTTTGTAGTTGCGGTTTCTATGCCACTTATACATTTGTGCTAGATGTGCAGTTATGTGCATGTAAATTTCTTTCCTTTACAAGGTGTTGAACGAGATTTGTATGTCGGTGAAAATAATGGATTATGAACTATACTCATAGACACTTATGGTCAAGCGTGAACATTAGGACAAGACCAGCGCGATGTAGCAGAACTATCAAGTGCTTCTTCTCAGAGATTTAATTTCAGTAATTATGTAAAATTGCGTGGAACCGCAATTTGCCAAGTGGAACCATTGCCTGGAACCACAAACATAGGAAAAGGACACACAATACGGGCACACATCCTGTGTCTTTTAGAAAGCTTGTGGTGTTATTTTTTAGCATGTTCATACATCTGTTTTGTATTCTGTTGGCACTGTGTTCAAATTTTGAATATATATTATTCTAGGGTCACCTATGTACTTCCTAGTTTAATCGGAGCCTGTAAGGTGCTTATAAAATGGGAATCTTAGCTGATATGTCGCCAACTTGCATAGATAAATATGTTGCTCTGTCATTAAATAGAGTAGATACGCCCATCAGACCGACTACCATAGTGCACTTTTACATTTCGAATTTCACATACAGGCTTTGAAGAAGCGAATAGGCTTGCGAGGTCATACACCTCTACCAATGTGTCAATGAGCGCAACATTGTGTGTTTAGTTCATTTATAAACTCGGTTTCCTCTAGAGAGGTGATCATTTGGGAAATCCTATTTTCACGTACAAATTCCGCATGAGAATAAACAAGAGAGACAAAAAGTGGATCGGACGTCCCCAAATGTCAGATCCGAATTTTTTTCAACACGAATTTGAAGTTGTTGAAGACGGATGGACGGAACAACATTTATTAAATTCAATAAACACAGGGGGGGGGGGCAGAATGCCTATGGTGGGGCCCCTCATTCAAAGACTCCAGTGGCCGCCGCCGCTCGCCCGGCTGGATCCAGGAGACCCTTTTGGATCTCCAGGTTAGCTAAGGCGAGTTGTTTTAGGATCTCTCTCGACGTATTCTCAAGCGGCCATCAGACGCCACTCAAGAAAAAGCTTCAGTCTTTGCTTAGGGATGTACAAAAAATCTGCCTTCATTCATCACTATGGAAGTGGGCGTATTGCGACGCGTACTGCGGGCGCACTGCCGACGTTAGACGAGCGCAACTGACATTAGACAAGCCCCACCACCACAAGCTACTTACGTCACGCGCGCACCAGCGTGTGCGGAAGTGCAGCCTAGATGCTCATTTGTATAGGAACTTCACAAGCTCAAGTGCGTTATCGAACGAATTGAATTTCTCAAAGTAAATTGCGTCAGAAAATTCGTAATGTTCGAATGTACAGAAGCTGCAGACATGATAGCTTGGGATTGCGATTCGAATATAGGAAAATACATATTTGTGTTACGCAGAAACTTAAAGACAAAGCCTTCTTCCAGCTGCCGTTTAAGGTGTGTCTGAGTGGCCGCGGCCGCTTGGTGGAGGTACTGTTTTCATTGAGCAACGGCCCCATGAAATATCCCGACCAACTAGAGGCTAACAGTTTCGCTGTAAAAATGGGGTTGGAAAGTAAATCTTAGTTATGGCGAGAGCCCACTGATTTAAACATTGGAAGCTTGTGCACAAATTTTCTACAATATGGTGGAATTTGCCTGCTCTTCCCCCTAAATGGTGCTACGCAACCTTCAGGTCGAACGCTGCAAAGTTTGAAACGGCGGCGACGTTAAGAAAAATAACGTTGATTGCTGTGAACGATTCATCGATGGACTCAGTCCCTGACGCAACAAAGCTTAGAAATACAGCCGCTCTTCTTATGTCGAAAACTGCCGTTTGAGGAACTAAAAACAATCGGGCACTACTCGCGTGGTGGAGTATTTCTGCCGAGAGATTTGTATTTGTAATTAGCTGATGTTTAGCCAGATTATAGTTGATGATGTGATTGTGCTCGGAAAACCACTATCCAAAAAGTGTTTCAGAGGCACGCAGAATAACAACTAGAAAAACGCAGCTTCACGACAACTGGTTTACTCTCGGCACATGTATTCAGGTTCTCTTTTCGCAAATCGCGCTTTTTTGTGCACAAAATTTCACATTTTCCAACTGCTTTGATGATCAAAGTATTGCCAGTGTGTCGAACCCTAATTGGGAATCAGGAACAGTACAGTCGGGTACATGTAGTGCATCTAAGCACACCTGCAAGCCACTTCAAATTTTCCACTTTGACGTTTCAAGAACACGGTACCCAAAGACCTGTTTCCAGCCCTGAAAGGCACTGGTTGTTTCTCTTCGTACGAGTGCCGTTTGCGAAGTCTTAACAGAAAGTACCTGCGTATTCCCGAAAGATTATGATAGCTCTTTTTACTGGCAACCTGAAAGCTTGTGTTGCAGTTTGGGTCAGTATCATTGTCCGAAAAAGTTACTTATGGACATGCTCAACGACTAGTTAGCGTGTTGACTCGATTGATCTGAAGCTGAGATATATAAATTAAGCTGGGCCATTAGGTTCAGAGGCTCAAAATACTTGCTTCTGTTACCTCATATTGTTTATATATGATTTAAAGTGCTATGAGCGATAGAAATAGTAAAAATGTACTGATTTGTGTGATAAGACGAAAAAGCAAATGCTGGTTGACGTGATGACACACTTAAGAGCGAGGTTGAAGAAGATCCTGTAAAACGAAGTTCAAATATGTGCACGTTCAGTACAATGTTAACTCAAATAAAAATAAAGCTCTAACGTACATGTATTATAAGTACTTTGAAGCTAGGCTGCACGAAAAATATCACCCAGAAACTCATCTGGCAGTTGTCTAAGTATTCATTAGCGTTGTATGCATAAGGAGTCATCAGGTTTGATGAGAATCGGATTGATTGCACTAAGCTTGATAAAGACCGATAAGGATTGATAAGAGTGAGATCAAGCCCGATAAAGTTGATAACAACCTACGAGGGTCAGATATCTAGTTCGATGAGATAGATAACTTCGGATAAGAGCTTATAAGGGTTTATAATGGTCGAATCAAGTTTCACAAGATTCAGAATGACACCACGCTGCACGGAGATGGGCAAGTGGCACATTGATTACGCATACTTCGACAACCTGAGTAGAGTTTCTACTGTACTTTTTTTATTTACTGCTGCTCTTTTATTCTTATATCGTTGTGCGACTTCTAGCTTATACATTTCATTTCTTAACGTCCCAGTTTCGACCCGTACGTTAGTGTTGTAAGAAAAATGCGGCCCTATAAAGAATTCTGCCTTAGCATTGTTAGAAAATACTCTCGTAAGAAACTCATGGTCCTATTTTACTTTTGGTTGTCATATTTCGGATAAAATTACTATTGCGGCTGTGCTATAGCTTTCCGCTAGATGCACGCAATGTACTTGAAACTCATAAACCTTATCGGCTATTGCATAGGGACAATGCAAATACATGTAAATAAAAGCCAGTACGCTGTCAAACATGCACAACCACCGCCGAACGCTGTGGAATGCACGATGACACGTGTATAAGCAGGAGTCGAGCAGCGCAAATAAATTCGAGGACCGCTGGCTCTGCTCGCCGCTACCACTCTCACATTAGTGGTTTCGTTTTGTTTTACGAGGAAAATCTAGCCGAAAGAAGACTTTGAGTCGTTCATTCACTGTTCCTATTTTAGTGTTCTTGCACGTTCACTTCAAACTGTATTATGACAACGTGTTTTGCGAAGATATTGGTAACCTGCCCTTTACATGAAAACTCCCACAAAATGCTTTTGAAAACATTCATTTCCGCCTTTGGCTCCCGTGATGCGTATTCGCGAATCCTTGGCTTAGTTAAAGGGACACTAAAGTGAAAAATGATTTCTTCTGCATCAGTAAATTACCGTTTCACAAGATCAAAAACACCCCTCTCACAACGATAAGACGTTTCGTAAGCCTGAAAAAGCGCAAGAACGAAATACGGGTGGCAACGCCTACTTAAGTTCCCGCATCTGGGAGCTGTGACGTCTTGGATTTTGATGGCATCTTCTAGGGCCTACTAATTATATATAGCGGTACAGGTTGACTACATTGTGTTCTAAAGGAATCAAACATTAAGCATGTTAAGTTTCAGGAACCTTTATTCAGCCAACGCAGCCAAAATGCGAAAGCTTACTTTGGACTCTCTGACGTCACGCTGACGTACATTCGCTAGGGATTCAGCGCGCAATTCAAATACCGATACGTGGACCTTCATTGTCTCACCTAATAATCCAACTATTTTTTTAAATGACTGTCTGCAGGGTTCTCAAACAATGCTTCTTTAGTCTAAACTGATTTATTGTTTCGCTTTAGTGTCCCTTTAAGTACACTGCTCCATCGCCTCAAGAGGCGGAATACAGGTCGAGAACTCGTGCTGTCTTTTCAGACTATTCTTTATAAATGTTTTTAGTATTGCGCATATTAAGCTGCATGCATAAAATGATCGCGATGCTGGCTTCATTTTCGGAGGAGAAGACGGCTTTGTTCAGAAGATGAAAGGTGCAATATATGACAAATGCGTCGCAAGTAATTTAACAGGTTTCATTTTCTTTCTCCTTATTCAGGCCTGTGGCAGCTGTTGTATTATTTCTGGCACTGCTACTAACTGCCCTTCCTGCAGTATTGTGTGATAAGCCACCACCAGATATTGTGGTCATCATAGCTGACGACCTGGTAAGTGCACAATCTTTAATCTTAATATTGTCGCGCGCATACTCGCTTGTTGAGACCGCAGCAGGAGGAAGTGCCGTGTCTAAGGGCAAGGTAGGTTCGCGACCGTACAGTAGATAAAAGGGAGAAAATCCAGCGGTGTCGTGCCGGGAAGAATTGTACGCAAATGTTACGTAAGGAAGGGCAATGTCCCAGTCGTGGTGGTCCGTGGAAACGTACTTGGCCAGCATATCGGTAAGAGTACGGTTTAACCGCTCTGTCAGGCCATTGGTTTGAGGATGGTATGAGGTAGTCAGTTTGTGTTGAATGGAGCAGGAACGCACAATGTCAGCGATAACGTTCGAGAGAAAGTTTCGACCACGGTCAGTAAGGAGCTGTCGCGGGGCGCCATGAAGCAAGATAATGTCACGCAAGAGAAAGTCCGCGACGTCAGTGGCGCAACTGGTAGGGAGAGCCCGAGTGATAGCGTATCGGGTGGCGTAATCAGTCGCGACGGCTACCCATTTGTTCCCAGAGGATGACGTGGGAAAGGGACCGAGGAGGTCTAATCCAACACGAAAGAACGGTTCCACGGGGATGGTGATCGGCTGGAGATGACCGGCAGGTAGCACCTGAGGTGTTTTCCGACACTGGCAGGGATCACAGGCAGCAGCATAGCGTCGAACGGAGCGAGCGAGACCAGGCCAATAGAAGCGGCGGCGGACGCGGTCGTACGTGCGGGTTACCCCAAGATGTCCTGCAGTGGGTGCGTCATGCATCTCAAAGAGCACAGTCTGTCGTAGCTGTTTTGGCACGACAAGAAGAAGGTCAGAGCCGTCAGGGAGGAAGTTCCTTCGATACAGAATGCCGCCCTGGAGGACATATCGGCGAACGGATGCGTCGGTAGGTGTAGAGCGCAGACGCGCGATAAGTGCTCGCAGCGATAGGTCTCGGTACTGCTCATCGGCGATGTTAGGGAAGGCAGACACAGAGAAAATGCCGTTGGCGCTACTACTGTCGGCGTCGTCAGGCTCGTCGACCGGGTAGCGAGACAGGCAGTCAGCGTCCTTGTGTAGTCGGCCAGATTTATAGGTGACAGTATACGAATATTCTTGGAGGCCTAAGGCCCAGCGACCAAGTCTTCCTGTAGGATCTTTCAGTGAGCATAACCAGCAAAGCGCGTGATGGTCGGTGACAACGGAAAAGGATCGGCCATATAAGTATGGGCGGAATTTCGCAACCGCCCAAACTAGGGCCAGACACTCACGCTCAGTGATGGAATAGTTGCGCTCCGCGGGTGAGAGGAGCCTGCTGGCGTAAGCGATAACCCGGTCGTGGCCACGCTGGCGTTGTGCCAGTACCGCGCCAATTCCGTGACCGCTGGCATCAGTACGGACTTCGGTAGGCGCAGAAGGATCGAAATGGGCCAGAACCGGAGGCGTTGTGAGAATGTCGATTAGATGTGAGAATGCAGAGGCCTCGTTATCGCCCCACTGGAAAGGGGCGTCCTTTTTCAAAAGCTCGGTTAGTGGTCGTGCTATGGCGGCGAAATTTCTCACGAAACGGCGGAAGTGCGAACAAAGGCCGATGAAGCTGCGCACATCCTTGACACACTTCGGAACAGGGAAGTGCGCAACAGCATGGATCTTGCCTGGGTCCGGTTGCACTCCGTTCGCGTCAACGAGATGTCCAAGGACGGTAATCTGGCGACGGCCGAATTGGCACATGGATGCGTTGAGTTGCAGACCGGCTCGACGAAAAACGTCCAGGACTGCTGAGAGGCGCTCGAGGTGCGTAGCGAACGTTGGGGAGAACACGATGACGTCGTCCAGGTAGCACAGGCACGTGGACCATTTGAATCCGTGAAGAAGGGAGTCCATCATGCGTTCAAAAGTGGCAGGGGCGTTACATAGACCGAACGGCATCACTTTGAATTGATAAAGACCGTCGGGTGTGACAAAAGCAGTCTTCTCGCGGTCGAGATCTTCCACGGCAATCTGCCAGTAGCCGGAGCGAAGGTCAATAGAGGAGAAATAGCGAGCACCGTGGAGGCAGTCAAGGGCGTCATCAATCAGAGGTAGGGGATACACGTCCTTTTCGGTAACCCGATTAAGGTGCCGATAATCCACGCAAAAGCGCCATGAGCCATCCGTCTTTTTGACCAGCACTACAGGTGACGCCCATGGACTATATGATGGTTCAATAATGTTCTTGGCAAGCATTTTGCGAACTTCTGCGTGAATAACTTGACGCTCAGCTGGTGACACTCGATACGGGCGGCGATGAATAGGAGGGGCATCGCCGGTATTAATGCGATGTTTGACAGCTGTAGTATGGGCCAAAGGACGATCGTTAAAGTCAAAAATATCGTGGTAGGAAAACAGAACGCGGTAGAGTTCACGAGCGTGCTCGGACGGCAAGTCGGGGGCAATCATTTTCTGGAAGTCGGCGATGGTACAATTTGCCGACTGCGATGGTAGAGGAGTATCGGATGAAGTGTCGTCAACTGCAATGGATGCTACTGAGTGATCTTCGAAGGAGCAAAGGTGGGCCAGAGACATCCCACGTGGCAGCACTTGTGTCGTCAAGCCAAAGTTGAGCACTGGCAGGCAGACGCAATTCTCCGTAACAGATAAAACTGTATGAGGTACTGTGATCCCGTGTGTAAGGAGGACGTCTTGCATAGGAGCCGCGATGTAGTGACCGTCGGGGACTGGTGGGGATGACACTAGGTCAACGTAGGTCAGTGCCGAAGGTGGCAAGCGAACGAAGTCGGCGGAACTGAGGCGACTGGGTTGAGGTTCAGCAGGATCGAGAACAGGCAGGTCAAGGCGGAGAGTACTGGCGGAACAATCGATGAGAGCAGAATGTGCGGAGAGGAATTCTAAGCCGAGGATGGTGTCGTGAGGACAGTGGGCGATGACTGTGAATAGCACGATTGTTGAGCGATCGGCGAAGGAGACGCGGGCGGTACACATACCAATAACGGGGGCTGTTCCGCCATCGGCGACACGGACAACAGGCGTCGTGGCGGGCGTGATAAGTTTCTTGAGCCGGTTACGAAGGTCAGCGCTCATTACGGACAAATGCGCCCCAGTGTCTATGAGTGCAGACACAGAAACACCGTCGACTTGCACGTCAAGAAGGTTCAGATGAGTGGGCAACGTCAGGAGAGGATTTGGCGGCGTAGGGAGCAATGCAGTGTCACCTCGAGGCGCTGCATCGTCTAGTTTTCCGGCTGGGAGCGGCGTCCGAAGGGAGTCGGCGAATAGGAGCGACGGGGCTGGGGAGAGCGAGATTGTCGTCGTTGGGGTGAAGGCGAACGAGAATAGGGGCGGCTCGTTGCAGGAGAATCAGTGGCGGCATTATCGGAGCGTGCGGCATAGGGACGAGAAGGGCCACCTGGGGAGCGAGAGTAGGCAGTGTAAGTAGACCGGATCGGGGAACTCCAGCGACTGCGACAGTGCCGAGAAATGTGCCCGATTCGATGGCAGTAGAAACAAATGGGCTTGTCGTCAGCAGTGCGCCATTCAGATGGGTTGCGGAAACGTGGTGGGTAAGAAGACGCGGGACGGGGCAGAATGGAAGAAGCCGGGCGGGTATCAGGGCGATGGGCCGAGCAGATGGTGTGAAGACCCATGTTTTCGAACTCCTGGCGGACAACTGCCTGGATCAGTGAGACCGTGACTGCAGATGTGTTAGTGGGACTGGAGTCGAAGGCAGCCGGATAGGCGGCCTCGATCTCACGCCGGACGATCCTGGTTACATCAGCAGTGTTGTTGGGACGAGGAGCGTCGGCACAGGAAGATGTCGCTGGGGTGTTGGGCAGACGGGCAAACTTCTGGTCAATACGTCGGCTTTTGGCGAGTTCCAGGCGGCGGCACTCTTTTATAACAGCATCCACCGTCGCTACGTTGTTGCACACGTGCAAGTTGAAGGCGTCATCGGCAATGCCTTTGAGGATGTGGGAAACCTTGTCTGACTCAGTCATGTGGGTGTCAACTTTGCGGCACAGAGCCAAGACGTCCTGAATGTACGTGACATAGGGCTCTGTGGACGTCTGCACACGGCCGGAAAGCGCCTTCTGCGCGGCAAGTTGGTGACCGTAGGGGTTGCCGAACAAGTCTCGAAGCTGTGTCTTAAGGGAATCCCAACTGGTGAGCTCATCTT